>NC_090937.1:963675182-963788115 GCF_040938575.1 Ambystoma mexicanum | reverse complement strand
GGTGGCTGGGGGGTGGGGGTGTGGGAGACATGGGTGGGGGCCTGGTGGGGGCTGCCCATGGTGGCTGGGGGGTGGGGGTGGTGGGAGACATGGGTGGGGGCCTGGTGGAGGCTGCCCCTGCACTGCTGGGGGGTGGGGGTGGTGGGAGACATGAGTGGGGGCCTGGTGGGGGCTCCCCATGGTGGCTGGGGGGGTGTGGGTGGTGGGAGACATGAGTGGGGGCCTGGTGGAGGATGCCCATGGTGGCTGGGGGGTGGGGGTGGTGGGAGACATGGGTGGTGGCCTGGTGGGGGGTGCCCCTGCACTGCTGGGGGGTGGGGGTGGTGGGAGACATGAGTGGGGGCCTGGTGGAGGCTGCCCATGGTGGCTGGGGGGTGGGGGTGGTGGGAGACATGGGTGGGGGCCTGGTGGAGGATGCCCATGGTGTCTGGGGGGTGGGGGTGGTGGGAGACATGAGTGGGGGCCTGGTGGAGGCTGCCCATGGTGGCTGGGGGGGGTGGTGGGAGACATGGGTGGGGGCCTGGCGGAGGTTGCCCATGGTGGCTGGGGGGGTGGGGGTGGTGGGAGACATGAGTGGGGGCTTGGTGGAGGCTGCCCATGGTGGCTGGGGGGTGGGGGTGGTGGGAGACATGGGTGGTGGCCTGGTGGGGGATGCCCCTGCACTGCTGGGGGGGTGGGGGTGGTGGGAGACATGAGTGGGGGCCTGGTGGAGGCTGCCCATGGTGGCTGGGGGTGGGGGTGGTGGGAGACATGGGTGGGGGCCTGGTGGGGGATGCCCATGGTGGCTGGGGGGTGGGGGTGGTGGTAGACATGGGTGGGGGCCTGGTGGAGGCTGCCCATGCACTGCTCGGGGTTGGGGGTGGTGGGAGACATGAGTGGTGGCCTGGTGGAGGCTGCCCATGGTGGCTGGGGGGTGGGGGTGGTGGGAGACATGGGTGGGGGCCTGGTGGAGGGTGCCCCTGCACTGCTGGGGGGTGGGGGTGGTGGGAGACATGAGTGGGGGCCTGGTGGAGGCGGCTGCCCATGGTGGCTGGGTGTGGGGTGGTGGGAGACATGGGTGGGGGCCTGGTGGAGGCTGCCCCTGCACTGCTGGGGGGGTGGGGGTGGTGGGAGACATGGGTGGGGGCCTGGTGGGGGATGCCCATGGTGGCTGGGGGGTGGGGGTGGTGGGAGACATGAGTGGGGGCCTGGTGGAGGCTGCCCATGGTGGCTGGGGGGGTGGGGGGTGGTGGGAGACATGGGTGGTGGCCTGGTGGGGGATGCCCCTGCACTGCTGGGGGGGTGGGGGTGGTGGGAGACATGAGTGGGGGCCTGGTGGAGGCTGCCCATGGTGGCTGGGGGGTGGGGGTGGTGGGAGACATGAGTGGGGGCCTGGTGGGGGATGCCCATTGTGGCTGGGGGCGTGGGGGTGGTGGGAGACATGAGTTAGACATGAGTGGGGGCCTGGTGGTGCTGCCCCTGCACTGCTGGGGGGTGGGGGTGGTGGGAGACATGAGTGGGGGCCTGGTGGAGGCTGCCCATGGTGGCTGGGGGTGGGGGTGGTGGGAGACATGGGTGGGGGCCTGGCGGAGGCTGCCCATGGTGGCTGGGGGGGTGGGGGTGGTGGGAGACATGAGTGGGGGCTTGGTGGAGGCTGCCCATGGTGGCTGGGGGGTGGCGGTGGTGGGAGACATGGGTGGTGGCCTGGTGGGGGATGCCCCTGCACTGCTGGGGTGGTGGGGGTGGTGGGAGACATGAGTGGGGGCCTGGTGGAGGCTGCCCATGGTGGCTGGGGGGTGGGGGTGGTGGGAGACATGGGTGGGGGCCTGGTGGGGGATGCCCATGGTGGCTGGGGGGTGGGGGTGGTGGTAGACATGGGTGGGGGCCTGGTGGAGGCTGCCCATGCACTGCTGGGGGGTGGGGGTGGTGGGAGACATGAGTGGTGGCCTGGTGGAGGCTGCCCATGGTGGCTGGGGGGTGGGGGTGGTGGGAGACATGGGTGGGGGCCTGGTGGAGGGTGCCCCTGCACTGCTGGGGGGTGGGGGTGGTGGGAGACATGAGTGGGGGCCTGGTGGAGGCGGCTGCCCATGGTGGCTGGGTGTGGGGTGGTGGGAGACATGGGTGGGGGCCTGGTGGAGGCTGCCCCTGCACTGCTGGGGGGGTGGGGGTGGTGGGAGACATGGGTGGGGGCCTGGTGGGGGATGCCCCTGCACTGCTGGGGGAGTGGGGGTGGTGGGAGACATGAGTGGGGGCCTGGTGGAGGCTGCCCATGGTGGCTGGGGGGTGGGGGTGGTGGGAGACATGGGTGGGGGCCTGGTGGGGGATGCCCATGGTGGCTGGGGGTTGGGGGTGGTGGGAGACATGAGTGGGGGCCTGGTGGAGGCTGCCCATGGTGGCTGGGGGGTGGGGGTGGTGGGAGACATGGGTGGGGGCCTGGTGGGGCTGCCCCTGCACTGCTGGGGGGTGGGGGTGGTGGGAGACATGAGTGGGGGCCTGGTGGAGGCTGCCCATGGTGGCTGGGGGGTGGGGGTGGTGGGAGACATGGGTGGGGGCCTGGTGGGGGATGCAAATGTGCTGGGGGGTGGGGGTGGTGGGAGAAATGAGTGGGGGCCTGGTGGAGGCTGCCCATGGTGGCTGGGGGGTGGGGGTGGTGGGAGACATGGGTGGGGGCCTGGTCGGGGCTGCCCATGGTGGCTGGGGGGTGGGGGTGGTGGGAGCGATGAGTGGGGGCCTGGTGGGGGATGCCCATGGTGGCTGGGGGGTGGGGGTTGGTGGGAGACATGAGTGGGGGCATGGTGGGGGCTGCCCATGGTGGCTGGGGGGTGGGGGTGGGTGGGAGACATGAGTGGGGGCCTGGTGGGGGATGCCCATGGTGGCTGGGGGGGTGGGGTGGTGGGAGACATGAGTGGGGGCCTGGTGGGGGATGCCCATGGTGGCTGGGGGGTGGGGTGGTGGGAGACATGAGTGGGGGCCTGGTGGGGGCTGCCCATGGTGGCTGGGGGGTGGGGGTGGTGGTAGACATGAGTGGGGGCCTGGTGGGGGATGCCCATGGTGGCTGGAGGGTGGGGGTGGGTGGGAGACATGAGTGGGGGCCTGGTGGGGGATGCCCATGGTGGCTGGGGGGGTGGTGGTGGTGGGAGACATGAGTTGGACATGAGTGGGGGCCTGGTGGTGCTGCCCCTGCACTGCTGGGGGGTGGGGGTGGTGGGAGACATGAGTGGGGCCTGGTGGAGGCTGCCCATGGTGGCTGGGGGGTGGGGGTGGTGGGAGACATGGGTGGGGGCCTGGTGGAGGTTGCCCCTGCACTGCTGGGGGGGTGGGGGTGGTGGGAGACATGGGTGGGGGCCTGGTGGGGGGATGCCCCTGCACTGCTGGGGGGTGGGGGTGGTGGGAGACATGAGTGGGGGCCTGGTGGAGGCTGCCCATGGTGGCAGGGGTGGGGGTGGTGGGAGACATGGGTGGGGGCCTGGTGGGGGATGCCCATGGTGGCTGGGGGGTGGGGGTGGTGGGAGACATGAGTGGGGGCCTGGTGGAGGCTGCCCATGGTAGCTGGGGGTGGGGGTGGTGGGAGACATGGGTGGGGGCCTGGTGGAGGCTGCCCCTGCACTGCTGGGGGGTGGGGGTGGTGGGAGACATGAGTGGGGGCCTGGTGGAGGCTGCCCATGGTGGCTGGGGGGTGGGGGTGGTTTTGAGACATGGGTGGTGGCCTGGTGGGGGATGCCCCTGCACTGCTGGGGGGGTGGGGGTGGTGGGAGACATGGGTGGGGGCCTGGTGGAGGCTGCCCATGGTGGCTGGGGGTGGTGGGAGACATGGGTGGGGGCCTGGTGGGGGCTGCCCATGGTGGCTGGGTGGAGGGGGTGGTGGGAGACATGAGTGGGGGCCTGGTGGGGGATGCCCATGGTGGCTGGGGGGTGGGGGTGGTGGGAGACATGAGTGGGGGCCTGGCGGGGGCTGCCCATGGTGGCTGGGGGGTGGGGGTGGGTGGGAGACATGAGTGGGGGCCTGGTGGGGGATGCCCATATTGGCTGGGGGGTGGGGGTGGTGGGAGATATGAGTGGGGGCTTGGTGGAGGCTGCCCATGGTGGCTGGGGGGTGGGGGTGGGGGTGGTGGGAGACATGGGTGGGGGCCTGGTGGGGGATGCCCATGGTGGCTGGGGGGTGGGGGTGGTGGGAGACATGGGTGGGGGCCTGGTGGGGGCTGCGTTTGGTGGCTGGGGGGTTGTGGGAGACATGGGTGGTGGCCTGGTGGGGGATGCCCCTGCACTGCTGGGGGGTGGGGGTGGTGGGAGACATGAGTGGGGGCCTGGTGGAGGCTGCCCATGGTGGCTGGGGGGTGGGGGTGGTGGGAGACATGGGTGGGGGCCTGGTGGGGGATGCCCATGGTGGGCTGGGGGGTGGGGGTGGTTGGAGACATGAGTGGGGGCCTGGTGGAGGCTGCCCATGGTGGCTGGGGGGGGTGGTGGGAGACATGGGTGGGGGCCTGGTGGAGGCTGCCCCTGCACTGCTGGGGGGGGGGGGTGGTGGGAGACATGAGTGGGGCCTGGTGGGGGCTGCCCATGGTGGCTGGGGGGGGTGGTGGGAGACATGAGTGGGGACCTGGTGGGGGATGCCCATGGTGGCTGGGGGGTGGGGGTGGTGGGAGACATGAGTTGGACATGAGTGGGGGCCTGGTGGTGCTGCCCCTGCACTGCTGGGGGGTGGGGGTGGTGGAGACATGAGTGGGGGCCTGGTGGAGGCTGCCCACGGTGGCTGGGGGGTGGGGGTGGTGGGAGACATGGGTGGGGGCCTGGTGGGGGATGCCCCTGCACTGCTGGGGGGTGGGGGTGGTGGGAGACATGAGTGGGGGCCTGGTGGAGGCTGCCCATGGTGGCTGGTTGGTGGGGTGGTGGGAGACATGGGTGGGGGCCTGGTGGGGGCTGCCCATGGTGGCTGAGGGTTGGGGGTGGTGGGAGACATGAGTGGGGGCCTGGTGGAGGCTGCCATGGTGGCTGGGGGGTGGGGGTGGTGGGAGACATGGGTGGGGGCCTGGTGGGGGCTGCCCATGGTGGCTGGGGGGTGGGGGTGGTGGGAGACATGGGTGGGGGGCCTGGTGGGGGCTCCCCATGGTGGCTGGGGGGGGTGTGGGTGGTGGGAGACATGAGTGGGGGCCTGGTGGAGGATGCCCATGGTGGCTGGGGGGTGGGGGTGGTGGGAGACATGGGTGGGGGCCTGGTGGGGGATGCCCATGGTGGCTGGGGGGTGGGGGTGGTGGGAGACATGGGTGGGGGCCTGGTGGGGGCTGCGTTTGGTGGCTGGGGGGTTATGGGAGACATGGGTGGTGGCCTGGTTGGGGATGCCCCTGCACTTCTGGGGGTGGGGGTGGTGGGAGACATGAGTGGGGGCCTGGTGGAGGCTGCCCATGGTGGCTGGGGGGTGGGGGTGGTGGGAGACATGGGTGGGGGCCTGGTGGGGGATGCCCATGGTGGCTGGGGGGTGGGGGTGGTGGGAGACATGAGTGGGGGCCTGGTGGAGGCTGCCCTTGGTGGCTGGGGGGGGTGGTGGGAGACATGGGTGGGGGCCTGGTGGAGGCTGCCCCTGCACTGCTGGGGGGGTGGGGTGGTGGGAGACATGAGTGGGGGCCTGGTGGGGGCTGCCCATGGTGGCTGGGGGGGGTGGTGGGAGACATGAGTGGGGACCTGGTGGGGGATGCCCATGGTGGCTGGGGGGGTGGGGGTGGTGGGAGACATGAGTTGGACATGAGTGGGGGCCTGGTGGTGCTGCCCCTGCACTGCTGGGGGGTGGGGGTGGTGGGAGACATGAGTGGGGGCCTGGTGGAGGCTGCCCACGGTGGCTGGGGGGTGGGGGTGGTGGGAGACATGGGTGGGGGCCTGGTTGAGGCTGGCCCAGCACTGCTGGGGGGGTGGGGGTGGTGGGAGACATGGGTGGGGGCCTGGTGGGGGATGCCCCTGCACTGCTGTGGGGGTGGGGGTGGTGGGAGACATGAGTGGGGGCCTGGTGGAGGCTGCCCATGGTGGCTGGTTGGTGGGGTGGTGGGAGACATGGGTGGGGGCCTGGTGGGGGCTGCCCATGGTGGCTGAGGGGTGGGGGTGGTGGGAGACATGAGTGGGGGCCTGGTGGAGGCTGCCCATGGTGGCTGGGGGGTGGGGGTGGTGGGAGACATGGGTGGGGGCCTGGTGGAGGCTGCCCCTGCACTGCTGGGGGGGTGGGGGTGGTGGGAGACATGAGTGGGGGCCTGGTGGAGGCTGCCCATGGTGGCTGGGGGGTGGGGGTGGTGGGAGACATGGGTGGTGGCCTGGTGGGGGATGCCCCTGCACTGCTGGGGGGCTGGGGGTGGTGGGAGACATGAGTGGGGGCCTGGTGGAGGCTGCCCATGGTGGCTGGGGGGTGGGGGTGGTGGGAGACATGGGTGGGGGCCTGGTGGGGGCTGCCCATGGTGGCTGGGGGGTGGGGGTGGTGGGAGACATGAGTGGGGGCCTGGTGGGGGCTGCCCATGGTGGCTGGGGGGTGGGGGTGGGTGGGAGACATGAGTGGGGGCCTGGTGGGGGATGCCCATGGTGGCTGGGGGGGTGGGGGTGGTGGGAGACATGAGTGGGGGCCTGGTGGGGGATGCCCATGGTGGCTGGGGGGTGGGGGTGGTGGGAGACATGAGTGGGGGCCTGGTGGGGGCTGCCCATGGTGGCTGGGGGGTGGGGGTGGTGGTAGACATGAGTGGGGGCCTGGTGGGGGATGCCCATGGTGGCTGGAGGGTGGGGGTGGGTGGGAGACATGAGTGGGGGCCTGGTGGGGGATGCCCATGGTGGCTGGGGGGGTGGTGGTGGTGGGAGACATGGGTGGGGGCCTGGTGGAGGCTGCCCCTGCACTGCTGGGGGGGTGGGGGTGGTGGGAGACATGAGTGGGGGCCTGGTGGAGGCTTCCCATGGTGGCTGGGGGGTGGGGGTGGTTGGAGACATGGGTGGGGGCCTGGTGGAGGCTGCCCCTGCACTGCTGGGGGGGTGGGGGTGGTGGGAGACATGGGTGGGGGCCTGGTGGGGGATGCCCCTGCACTGCTGGGGTGGTGGGGGTGGTGGGAGACATGAGTGGGGGCCTGGTGGAGGCTGCCCATGGTGGCTGGGGGGTGGGGGTGGTGGGAGACATGGGTGGGGGCCTGGTGGGGGATGCCCATGGTGGCTGGGGGGTGGGGGTGGTGGGAGACATGAGTGGGGGCCTGGTGGAGGCTGCCCATGGTAGCTGGGGGTGGGGGTGGTGGGAGACATGGGTGGGGGCCTGGTGGAGGCTGCCCCTGCACTGCTGGGGGGGTGGGGGTGGTGGGAGACATGAGTGGGGGCCTGGTGGAGGCTTCCCATGGTGGCTGGGGGGTGGGGGTGGTTGGAGACATGGGTGGTGGCCTGGTGGGGGATGCCCCTGCACTGCTGGGGGGGTGGGGGTGGTGGGAGACATGGGTGGGGGCCTGGTGGAGGCTGCCCATGGTGGCTGGGGGGTGGGGGTGGTGGGAGACATGGGTGGGGGCCTGGTGGGGGCTGCCCATGGTGGCTGGGTGGAGGGGGTGGTGGGAGACATGAGTGGGGGCCTGGTGGGGGATGCCCATGGTGGCTGGGGGGTGGGGGTGGTGGGAGACATGAGTGGGGGCCTGGCGGGGGCTGCCCATGGTGGCTGGGGGGTGGGGGTGGGTGGGAGACATGAGTGGGGGCCTGGTGGGGGATGCCCATATTGGCTGGGGGGGTGGGGGTGGTGGGAGATATGAGTGGGGGCTTGGTGGAGGCTGCCCATGGTGGCTGGGGGGTGGGGGTGGTTTGACATGGGTGGGGGCCTGGTGGGGGATGCCCATGGTGGCTGGGGGGTGGGGGTGGTGGGAGAAATGGGTGGGGGCCTGGTGGGGGCTGCGTTTGGTGGCTGGGGGGTTGTGGGAGACATGGGTGGTGGCCTGGTGGGGGATGCCCCTGCACTGCTGGGGGGTGGGGGTGGTGGGAGACATGAGTGGCGGCCTGGTGGAGGCTGCCCATGGTGGCTGGGGGGTGGGGGTGGTGGGAGACATGGGTGGGGGCCTGGTGGGGGATGCCCATGGTGGCTGGGGGGTGGGGGTGGTGGGAGACATGAGTGGGGGCCTGGTGGAGGCTGCCCATGGTGGCTGGGGGGGGTGGTGGGAGACATGGGTGGGGGCCTGGTGGAGGCTGCCCCTGCATTGCTGGGGGGGTGGGGTGGTGGGAGACATGAGTGGGGGCCTGGTGGGGGCTGCCCATGGTGGCTGGGGGGGGTGGTGGGAGACATGAGTGGGGACCTGGTGGGGGATGCCCATGGTGGCTGGGGGGGTGGGGGTGGTGGGAGACATGAGTTGGACATGAGTGGGGGCCTGGTGGTGCTGCCCCTGCACTGCTGGGGGGTGGGGGTGGTGGGAGACATGAGTGGGGGCCTGGTGGAGGCTGCCCACGGTGGCTGGGGGGTGGGGGTGGTGGGAGACATGGGTGGGGGCCTGGTTGAGGCTGCCCCAGCACTGCTGGGGGGGTGGGGGTGGTGGGAGACATGGGTGGGGGCCTGGTGGGGGATGCCCCTGCACTGCTGGGGGGGTGGGGGTGGTGGGAGACATGAGTGGGGGCCTGGTGGAGGCTGCCCATGGTGGCTGGTTGGTGGGGTGGTGGGAGACATGGGTGGGGGCCTGGTGGGGGCTGCCCATGGTGGCTGAGGGGTGGGGGTGGTGGGAGACATGAGTGGGGGCCTGGTGGAGGCTGCCCATGGTGGCTGGGGGGTGGGGGTGGTGGGAGACATGGGTGGGGGCCTGGTGGGGGCTGCCCATGGTGGCTGGGGGGTGGGGGTGGTGGGAGACATGGGTGGGGGCCTGGTGGAGGCTGCCCCTGCACTGCTGGGGGGGTGGGGGTGGTGGGAGACATGAGTGGGGGCCTGGTGGGGGCTCCCCATGGTGGCTGGGGGGGTGTGGGTGGTGGGAGACATGAGTGGGGGCCTGGTGGAGGATGCCCATGGTGGCTGGGGGGTGGGGGTGGTGGGAGACATGGGTGGTGGCCTGGTGGGGGGTGCCCCTGCACTGCTGGGGGGTGGGGGTGGTGGGAGACATGAGTGGGGGCCTGGTGGAGGCTGCCCATGGTGGCTGGGGGGTGGGGGTGGTGGGAGACATGGGTGGGGGCCTGGTGGAGGATGCCCATGGTGTCTGGGGGGTGGGGGTGGTGGGAGACATGAGTGGGGGCCTGGTGGAGGCTGCCCATGGTGGCTGGGGGGGGTGGTGGGAGACATGGGTGGGGGCCTGGTGGAGGCTGCCCATGGTGGCTGAGGGGTGGGGGTGGTGGGAGACATGAGTGGGGGCCTGGTGGAGGCTGCCCATGGTGGCTGGGGGGTGGGGGTGGTGGGAGACATGGGTGGGGGCCTGGTGGAGGCTGCCCCTGCACTGCTGGGGGGGTGGGGGTGGTGGGAGACATGAGTGGGGGCCTGGTGGAGGCTGCCCATGGTGGCTGGGGGGTGGGGGTGGTGGGAGACATGGGTGGTGGCCTGGTGGGGGATGCCCCTGCACTGCTGGGGGGGTGGGGGTGGTGGGAGACATGAGTGGGGGCCTGGTGGAGGCTGCCCATGGTGGCTGGGGGGTGGGGGTGGTGGGAGACATGGGTGGGGGCCTGGTGGGGGCTGCCCATGGTGGCTGGGGGGTGGGGGTGGTGGGAGACATGAGTGGGGGCCTGGTGGGGGATGCCCATGGTGGCTGGGGGGTGGGGGTGGGTGGGAGACATGAGTGGGGGCCTGGTGGTGGATGCCCATGGTGGCTGGGGGGGTGGGGGTGGTGGGAGACATGAGTGGGGGCCTGGTGGAGGCTGCCCATGGTGGCTGGGGGGTGGGGGCGGTGGGAGACATGGGTGGTGGTCTGGTGGGGGATGCCCCTGCACTGCTGGGGGGATGGGGGTGGTGGGAGACATGAGTGGGGGCCTGGTGGAGGCTGCCCATGGTGGCTGGGGGGTGGGGGTGGTGGGAGAAATGAGTGGGGGCCTGGTGGGGGATGCCCATGGTGGCTCGGGGGGTGGGGCTGGTGGGAGACATGAGTTGGACATGAGTGGGGGCCTGGTGGTGCTGCCCCTGCACTGCTGGGGGGTGGGGGTGGTGGGAGACATGAGTGGGGGCCTGGTGGAGGCTGCCCATGGTGGCTGGGGGGTGGGGGTGGTGGGAGACATGGGTGGGGGCCTGGTGGAGGCTGCCCCTGCACTGCTGGGGGGGTGGGAGACATGAGTGGGGGCCTGGTGGAGGCTGCCCATGGTGGCTGGGGGGTGGGGGTGGTGGGAGACATGGGTGGGGGCCTGGTGGAGGCTGCCCCTGCACTGCTGGGGGGGTGGGGTGGTGGGAGACATGAGTGGGGGCCTGGTGGGGGCTGCCCGTGGTGGCTGGGGGGGTGGTGGGAGACATGAGTGGGGACCTGGTGGGGGATGCCCATGGTGCTGGGGATGGGGGTGGGTGGGAGACATGAGTGGGGGACTGGTGGTGGATGCCCATGGTGGCTGGGGGGGTGGGGGTGGTGGGAGACATGAGTGGGGGCCTGGTGGAGGCTGCCCATGGTGGCTGGGGGGTGGGGGTGGTGGGAGACATGGGTGGTGGCCTGGTGGGGGATGCCCCTGCACTGCTGGGGGGGTGGGGGTGGTGGGAGAAATGAGTGGGGGCCTGGTGGGGGATGCCCATGGTGGCTCGGGGGGTGGGGCTGGTGGGAGACATGAGTTGGACATGAGTGGGGGCCTTGTGGTGCTGCCCCTGCACTGCTGGGGGGTGGGGGTGGTGGGAGACATGAGTGGGGGCCTGGTGGAGGCTGCCCATGGTGGCTGGGGGGTGGGGGTGGTGGGAGACATGGGTGGGGGCCTGGTGGAGGCTGCCCCTGCACTGCTGGGGGGTGGGGGGGTGGGAGACATGAGTGGGGGCCTGGTGGAGGCTGCCCATGGTGGCTGGGGGGTGGGGGTGGTGGGAGACATGGGTGGGGGCCTGGTGGGGGATGCCCCTGCACTGCTGGGGGGGTGGGGGTGGTGGGAGACATGAGTGGGGGCCTGGTGGAGGCTGCCCATGGTGGCTGGGGGGTGGGGGTGGTGGGAGACATGGGTGGGGGCCTGGTGGAGGCTGCCCCTGCACTGCTGGGGGGGTGGGGGGGGGTGGGAGACATGAGTGGGGGCCTGGTGGAGGCTGCCCATGGTGGCTGGGGGGTGGGGGTGGTGGGAGACATGGGTGGGGGCCTGGTGGGGGATGCCCATGGTGGCTGGGGGGTGGGGGTGGTGGTAGACATGGGTGGGGGCCTGGTGGAGGCTGCCCCTGCACTGCTGGGGGGGTGGGGGTGGTGGGAGACATGAGTGGGGGCCTGGTGGAGGCTGCCGATGGTGGCTGGGGGGTGGGGGTGGTGGGAGACATGGGTGGGGGCCTGGTGGAGGCTGCCCCTGCACTGCTGGGGGGGTGGGGGGGTGGGAGACATGAGTGGGGGCCTGGTGGAGGCTGCCCATGGTGGCTGGGGGGTGGGGGTGATGGGAGACATGTGTGGGGGCCTGGTGGGGGATGCCCCTGCACTGCTGGGGGGGTGGGGGTGGTGGGAGACATGAGTGGGGGCCTGGTGGAGGCTGCCCATGGTGGCTGGGGGGTGGGGGTGGTGGGAGACATGGGTGGGGGCCTGGTGGAGGCTGCCCCTGCACTGCTGGGGGGGTGGGGGGGTGGGAGACATGAGTGGGGGCCTGGTGGAGGCTGCCCATGGTGGCTGGGGGGTGGGGGTGGTGGGAGACATGGGTGGGGGCCTGGTGGGGGATGCCCATGGTGGCTGGGGGGTGGGGGTGGTGGTAGACATGGGTGGGGGCCTGGTGGAGGCTGCCCCTGCACTGCTGGGGGGGTGGGGGGGGTGGGAGACATGAGTGGGGGCCTGGTGGAGGCTGCCCATGGTGGCTGGGGGGTGGGGGTGGTGGGAGACATGGGTGGGGGCCTGGTGGGGGATGCCCCTGCACTGCTGGGGGGGTGGGGGTGGTGGGAGACATGAGTGGGGGCCTGGTGGAGGCTGCCCATGGTGGCTGGGGGGTGGGGGTGGTGGGAGACATGGGTGGGGGCCTGGTGGAGGCTGCCCCTGCACTGCATGGGGGGTGGGGGGGTGGGAGACATGAGTGGGGGCCTGGTGGAGGCTGCCCATGGTGGCTGGGGGGTGGGGGTGGTGGGAGACATGGGTGGGGGCCTGGTGGGGGATGCCCATGGTGGCTGGGGGGTGGGGGTGGTGGTAGACATGGGTGGGGGCCTGGTGGAGGCTGCCCCTGCACTGCTGGGGGGGTGGGGGTGGTGGGAGACATGAGTGGGGGCCTGGTGGAGGCTGCCGATGGTGGCTGGGGGGTGGGGGTGGTGGGAGACATGGGTGGGGGCCTGGTGGAGGGTGCCCGACACTGCTGGGGGGGTGTGGGTGGTGGGAGACATGAGCAGGTGTGCAGGGTAGTCCCCTGTTTTGTGGGCTGCCTACAGGGGCCGTGGAGGATGTACAGGGTACACCTGTGAGGACCCACCCAGCCTAATCGCATGTGATTATTCCCGCGCACCCCTGTAATACACGTACCCAGCCAAATCGCGTGTGATAATTCCCGCGCACCCCTGTAATACACGTACCTAGCCAAATCGCGTGTGACTATTCCCGCGCACCTCTGTAATACACGTACCCTGGCTTATCGCGTGTAAAACTTCACGGGTACGCCTGTCATACACGTACCCAACCAAATCGTGTGTGAAAATTCCCGCGTACCCCTGTAATACACGTACCCTGGCTAATCGCGTGTTTAACTTCACGCGTACCCCTGTCATACACGTACCTTGGCTAATCGCATGTAAAACTTCCCGCGTACCCCTGATATGCACGTTACCCGCTTTGCGTTCCTTGTTTGGCAGCCCTATCAACTGGTCCAGGGTTAGCGCAGCCCTTTGCGATGATTTAGCGATTTTGATGGCTTTTCCTTGCGCGAGGGCGTTCTTGGGGGCATTACTGGCGCTGCTGCAGGGTCGCTGCGATACTCTGCGCCACGGCTGGTTTGGGAGCCTAAAATCCATGAATACGCTGTGCGCGGAAATCGGTTTGGCGCACGCGCCTGGCGCAGACAATCGCACGCGGACACTCTGCGCCAGCTGCTTGCGACACTTTTCTGCGAAATTCTATGAATTACCCTGATAGTGTTTTTGGAATAAGACGACAATTGGACTACTGTGCCGGAATGGTGAAATTCACTATAAACTCACAGGAAGATCCACAAGAATTTCTAATGTACTTACTACAAGTACTGGAAAACAAAAACATACCTATAAATGAAATCTTTCAGATTTCATACATGTGGAAACATACATGCACTCTCTGCAACAATGTGACACAAGAAGAAATCCCCAATGAACGCTTCATATATATATCAATACCAAATTGTGAATCCATTCCATTTCAGCAACTTGTACAAAATGCAAACCATGGTAGATTATGCTCTACCTGCAATTCAGATAATCGCTCCACGTTAGTAATACAAACACATAGTAAATACGTAATATTAATGCTTCTACGTTACAATGCAGATGGTACCAAAAACAACTGCAAGCTGACTGGATTCACACATGGTCAAATATCACTTGTTAAGAAAACCTTCACAACAATAGGTATAATCTACTACGCAGGAGCCACAACCAATTCAGGGCACTACACTGCATGTATAAAAAAGAAATGTGGATGGTTTGAATGTAATGATAGTACCATTACTCTAAAGCAGAGATTACCAGCAAATCTTACAAACGCTTATTTGATGTTCTTAAAACCAGAATTTGATAAATAAACTGTATTTAAACCTTTAAGTAAATTTGTGTTAAAAAAATATAAACTGTTAGAATACTTCAAAAGCTATCTAATTTTCACCCAAAGTTATAAGCAAATATGAATGTGATATGCTGCGGTGGTTGTTGCCAGGGCATAGAGTCTTGGGTGCATGGTCAAATGGCCATGCACCCAAGACTCTATGCCCTGGCAAAAACCACCGCAGCATATCACATCCATAGAGTCAAACATTTCAACTATGATCTATGTCAAACTTTTAATGACCGCGAACAATGTGAGTGTTCTTAGAACACTTTGAACTTGCCAGCGAACAATACGGACACCGTTTTCAGGACACCCCCTACGAACATTTCAGAACAACGCGATAGTTCTTAGAACACTTTCAACTTAACAATGAACAATACAGACAGCGTCCTAAGGACACCCCCTACGAACATTCCAGGACACCGGGAGTGTTCTCAAAAATGTCTTCAGAACACCCCCATTTTGTTTATTTGCGAACATTTCAGGACACCGCGGGTGTTCTTAGAACATTTTCAACTTGACAGAGAACAATACGGACAGCGTCCTCAGGACACCCCCTACGAACACTCCCCGGACACTGCGAGTGTTCTTAGAAGCGTCTTCAGAACACCCCCATTTTGTTTATTTGCGAACATTTCAGGACACCACGGGTGTTCTTAGAACACATTCAACTTGACAGAGAACAATACGGACAGCGTCCTCAGGACACCTCCTACGAACATTCCAGGACACCGGGAGTGTTCTTAGAAGCGTCTTCAGAACACCACCATCTTGTTTATTTGCGAACATTTCAGGACACCGCGAGTGTTCTTAGGACACATTCAACTTGACAGAGAACAATTCGGACAGCGTCCTCAGGACACCCCCTACGAACACTCCCCGGACACCGCGAGTTTTCTTAGAAGCGTCTTCAGAACACCCCCCTTTTGTTTATTTGCGAACATTTCAGGACACCGCAAGTGTTCTTAGGACACATTCAACTTGACAGAGAACAATACGGACAGCGTCCTCAGGACACCCCCTACGAACACTCCCCGGACACCGCAAGTGTTCTTAGAAGCGTCTTCAGAACACCCCCATTTTGTTTATTTGCGAACATTTCAGGACACCGCGAGTGTTCTTAGGACACATTCAACTTGACAGAGAACAATACGGACAGCGTCCTCAGGACACCCCCTATGAACACTCCCCGGACACTGTGAGTGTTCTTACAAGCATCTTCAGAACACCCCCATTTTGTTTATTTGCGAACATTTCAGGACACCGCGGGTGTTCTTAGAACACATTCAACTTGACAGAGAACAATACGGACAGCGTCCTCAGGACACCCCCTACGAACATTTCAGGACACCGGGAGTGTTCTCAAAAACGTCTTCAGAACACCCCCATTTTGTTTATTTGCGAACATTTCAGGACACCGCGGGTGTTCTTAGAACACATTCAACTTGACAGAGAACAATACGGACAGCGTCCTCAGGACACCCCCTACGAACACTCCCCGGACACCATGAGTGTTCTTAGAACAGTTTCACTTTGCTTGCGAACAAAACGGACACATATTGAGTCCTTAGAACACCCCCAGTCAGTTTATTTAGAACATTTCAGAACACCTGTGATGTCCGCAAACAAATCGAACACAAAAAGAACGTCTAACACATAAAAAAACACAACTTTCATCCTATCTCATACACTCCCACCCTCCCCAAACACTCCTACACACCAACACACTCTACTAAATACACATTTTGAACAAAGTTTCGCCGCGCTGTCCGCGGACGTCCGCAAATCCAAGATGGCGGGCGCTACCGGACGCGCTTCACGCTCCACGCCGTCCAATCAGCGAACACGTTGCATGTCCGCGAACATCACGCAAGACGATTGGCCAATCAGAACACTGTCCGCGGAGCGAACAGGCAAGTGTGTCCGCGAACCGAACACAGATATCACAAATTTTTTTTTACCTACTTTTTGGTCATTTTAAAAAAAACTACTGGACGGATTTTGACCAAATTTGCAAAAGCACGCTTTCGGGACCAAGCCGCTGCTCCTGGTCCAAATTTGGTGGAAATCTGTCCAGCGGTTTGGGCTGTAGGCGCGAGCAAAATCTTTTTCCCATTCAGTCTATGGGAAAAAAAAAAGTTTTGGACCCCCCCCTATAACTTTGCCCCCCCTGGACGAATCCTCACCAAACTTTGCAAATAAATTCAGAGTGACCCAAATACTTTTTTTGCAAAGTTTGGTGGGGATCCGTCCAGGAAGAGCGAAGTTATAAGCCACCCAAAAAGTGCTCTTCCTATGGAAACAGCAACTTAACCATAACTACATGGCCACTACCGTGGCCATGTAATATATATATATATATATATATATATATATATATATATATATATATATATATATATATATATATATACACACACACACCTTCATCTTTACAAACCATACAAAATTGCCATGATCTGAATTTTGTTCTATGCCTTTTCTAGGGCATACTTACCTGCACACCAATGGTGGTCCTGCATCCTAGAGAACTAACAATGTATCTAATATGCTTGCCACAATGTTCAGTTAGAAACTTTATGTAGACAAGCTCTCCAACTGTTGGCCAAGACTGACACATTCTACACAATGTGTACCTCATATTTGAGTGTCTCTTGCAGTGGGCACTTTCACCCTAAGGATCTGGTCAATAATAACTGGAAGATGACTAGTGGAAGCGCTTGCATAATATATTTCTGCGTAAACTTTCTTCATTTCTTGCCCCCCTTGGATTCCACCCTATCCCACAGAGCTGCAAATCCACCTTATACCAGCTGCATATTCTATACAAATCCACACAAAAAAAGAGGAGAAGGGAATGACCCACTGGAGGAGCCACCTGTCACAACCCACCTGGTCTTGTAGCTTTCAGTACGGGAACAGGAGTAATGATTCATATGGAAATTGATTGACTGGGACACCCATTGAACGGGTTGGATGCTGGAGCAGAATCCGGCAAGTTGAGCCTAGCCTGTAGGGCATTTGCTCTAGCTGTTACTGCTTTGGTGCCATCCCTGTTGGCTACTAAATCCTGCCCAATGGTATTGGTTTCTGCCCTGCTAGCTCGAAGCTCAGAGCACACCTCATGGAGTACACCTGTGAGATTATCCATGGTATCCAAGTAGGCCAGCATTTGTGAGCAAGCCATTCTCTAACAACCTACCTGGTCTGGTATATTCTTGGGAAATTATGGAGTTAGGACCCCGGTGCGCTCACCCGTTCACTTTCAAAGTAACCACCGTCAGCTGGCAACAGCTGGTGCAGTATACCACAATGCGTGAGGGTTGTTGGATAGTCGACTGGGAATCCTGCTTAGGCCAGGCATGCTTTGCATGTTCAATATTACTTCAAGGAGCCTGTTCTTCTGATGTGATCAGCACCACCCAAAGTAATCCCCAAAATAGTCTTGGTGAAACTGTGCGTGCCGTAGTTAAACGTCACTTTGAGAAACGCGCAGAAATAATCAGGGTTCCCTGATCAATAAATGTCTGTTCCTTTTCCCTTTTTTGATCCGTGTTCATATTCTTTTTGATCAGGTAGTTCCATGCAAAAGCATAATATCACTGTTTGCTCTGAAGCAAATGTCTCTTTTGCTGTACTATGTCATTCCTTTTCTTTCATTTTTTTCTTCCAGGGTGGTTCTGGGCATGCTCATAATGCAGAGAGGTATGAGGTCCCAGGAGTTCCTTCAAGACCATGAACAGGCATCCAGGTTAGTGTTCATAGCGTGATGCAGTGCTATTCAAACATTTTATGCCAAGCTGCCCCTTGAGGTAAAAAAGTTGTTGACCTTCCTCTTGTTGCAGGGCCCCCCAGAATGCCATATCTGCTTTTTATTCTATTAAAAGCAGTCCACCTATGCCCTTTTGGAAGAGCCTTGCACACCCCGGACATCCTTCGGACCCCCCAGCAGGGGGACCAGCCCCACAATTTGAAGACCACCGGCCATGATGATTACCTGAGCGTTCCTTTTTCCAGTCCTTTTCTCTTTTCTGAAGGTTCAGGGGGATGGCACTATTTAGTAGAAGGCCCATGAGCAGGAGGTCTTTCCACTTAACAGAACCAAAATGAGTGGCATGCGATTCATATGAGCGGGGACATTTAAAGAGCACACCCAGGTCTACTGGATATCATGTGAAACCTTGTGGTATCCTTGCACTCTGTTGTGAAGTGCTTGTTGGTGTGCGTCAGGCGTTTGTGTATAATTGGAAAGGGAGGAGATGTGTTATGATGTGCTTGTCTGTGTATGTCAGAGCCTGTGATGTCATGTGGAATTTTTTTTTTTTAATTTTTTTTATTTTTATACATAGTTGTTTTGGTCTTGATCGCAATCTAGACCTTTCAACTTGCAAGACAATAAATATTAAGATTAAAAAACTTATATACAATTTTAAAACTCATGTACGCTTTTGACAAATATTCTAAGTATTCAAACTAAATAACAAGACAAAATTATTTAGATCTTTTGTAGATAAGACAGATTAATACAATGCTCTTCCTGGTGTTTCATTAAAACATTTTACACAAAAACTCGGTTGACACTCAATTTCTTAACCGTGCATACATCGGAATTTTGAGCTGCTGTAAATAGTTGACTATGGCATATCTCACTACTTTCCTATTAGTATGAAATAATGTGGTCCATAGTTTCTCTGAGGTCAAAATCTCTTGGTCCACAAACAGAAGTGCGAAATGGGTGCTGCGGGCTGGCAATAGGCTAATGCATTCAGTACATAGATGTCGAAGAGTTTCTGGTTGTTGGTTACAGAAGCGGCAGGGCAATTGGCTATCGCCATTGCTCCGCTGATTTGCCACCGCGTTGGTCACCCACAGATTTAATCTAAACCTCATAAATCCAATCCGATGGAGTGGGTTAGGGGATCTCACCATATAGTCAGCCACCTTATTATAGCATTTGTATTCAAATGGACAAGCTTCAAAATGTTTATAGTTCGAACAAGCCAAACGTGTTCGGATCCAGTCATCTTCCCAGATTTTTGACCTAGCTTTGTCTGGATTTACTAACAGTAAAGTTGGATGTATCTGGGCTTTCTCTATAATTGACTGGATTTTTTGTCGCCAGGTTTTTGGGAAGGCATCCATAGAGTTTAATAGATACTGGGATATGGTGTTGGTTATTCCTGTTGTTGCTTGATTTAGAAGACATTTGCGATATAAGGTGCATAAGTGCCATTTATATATTGCATAGAGGGAGATCAGCCCCAGCTCATGTCTTACAAGTGGAAGGGGCTGCGAAGTTGGCAACTGTAAGATTTGCCGCCAAAATCGACCTTCTTTGGTAGCCCAATAGGTATATGACATAATATGTTGGGTCTCAGCGCCATATAGGATAACAGGTACTAATTTTTGTTTGTAATACATAATAATAGGTAGAAGTGAGAATTTACAAAATCTCGCTTTGATAATTTTCGCTTGTGAGATGCATGTTTGAAGTTTGTAAAGCCCTCGTTTGGTGTACTGATCATAGGCACACAGGTTAGAAATGAGGAGACCTAAATATATATAGGTATTGGTGACAATAATTCTGCTTGTCTGCAGAGGCCATTGATGTTGAGCTAGGCTCTGTTTCCTTGTGCCAAATTGTACGACATTTGTCTTAGAAATGTTGATTGTTATGCCGTTTGATTTTGTATAAGTATCGAGGGCACTAAGTAACAAGCGTAGTCCTTTGGGAGTGTGTGACATCAAGACCATGTCATCAGCATATAGTAGACACTGAATCTGCGTTCCCATCAGTCTTGGAGAATCAGAAATCAATTTACCAAAGCTATGCTGAATGTCCGCAATAAAAAAATTAAATAGGGCTGAAGCTAGTAAGCAACCTTGCTTCAGCCCTCTGGCAGTTGGAATGGGCGGGGTTAGTAGGCCATCATTGGTGAGTCTTATTTGGATTGTAGTATTAGTGTATAATTGTATAATCCATTTTAGAATGTGCCACGGACAGTCAGCATCTACCAGTTTCTTATACAACAGCTCTCGTGGTACCGCATCAAATGCCAACTGAAAATCAATGAAGGCAAGATATAGGGGTTGTTTTTTTTGGTATGTACGGTGGATCAGACTTGTCAGAGTGATGATATTTATGCCAGTGCCCAAGCCTTGTAAAAAGCCCGTTTGATGTGGATCTCGCAGATGACTCTTCTGCAGCCATAAGTTGAATTCTTTCAAAAGAAGTCTGGCGAATAACTTGCCAGGGCAATCTAGTAATGCTATCGGCCTGTATGACCTGGGGTTTTCATGATTACCTTTTTTGAATATCGGCAGAATGATGGATTTTTTCCAAGATTCAGGAATGGTGCCAGATGTCAAGACTTGATTGAAAATACGAAGCAGAATGCCTGTCCATTCGTCAACATGCGTTTTTAACATGGCATTGTGCAACCCATCAGGGCCCACTGTCCGAGATGAGCTCAATTTCAAGATACATGACCTAATATCATCACTGTCAAATATAAGATCCTTTGAAACTATTAATGAGTTAAATTTAATATGCATGTTAGGATAAGGGGAAAGATATAGCTTCTGATAATACGACTGCCATATTTCAGATGTGATCGAGTTAATTTGGGCTACATGTTGTGGAATATCAGCTGTACGATTAAGGAGTGCCCAAATGCCAGCTGTAGATTTTGTGACTAGTTGTTTGAGCATAGCTGTCCCCTCCGCTTCATATTTGTTTGCTCTTTTGACTCTAAGCCATTTTTTATAATTTTGCTTAGCTGCTCTAATTTTTCTAGCCATATCATGGCTTTGTGCTAATCTGATACATCGAATTTCATATCTTAGATCAGATTTGCGATGTGTAATTTCTGAGTCATGGGTATGCTTATGCCGCTGTTGAATATGCCCTGTGTTAAAACTGACTCGAGAAAACATCTTTATGGCAGTTGTATAGTCTTCGGCCACATTACTAGATCGGAACATCATTTCAAGATTATGATCCAATACCCTCAGTTTTCCTTTGTTCCATAACAATCTGTTTCTCCCGTTATTCACAACAAGGCCAGTTATATTCATATTATGCCATTGCACCATTTGAGTATTCCTAATCCGCAATGACAATTTAAGTTTACAGTGATCACTTAGGTCAGTGTTGATCACTCGGAGCTCCTGAATTGAGTTAAAATTTCTACCATCAATATAGATATAATCGATTATTGCATTCTGGACACCTCTCCGCCAGGTGGGCTGAGCCGGGCAATCTCCTCTTACGTTGCCATTTAGCATGACAAAATTACGGTCCTCCATAATTGAGGACCATTCTGTTTCAAAATCTGCTAGAGGAGTTATCTCCTTGGATAAAAGGTGTAAATTAAGGTCACCTAATATCAAGGTATGCGTCAAGGTGGAATCAATGGTGAGAGTATTTAGTATTTCTTCAAGCTGTTTGAAGAATTCTTCTGGGCCTATTGAGCTGCGACTCCAGTAGATGTTAACTATCGCTATTTTTTGCTGAGAGTCAGCTAGCTTTACCAGTTGAAATGATCGAGAGGAAAACTTATACTCAGATGTCGTCAGCCCACTGGTCTTTTTCACTGCTAGAATCAAACCACCTTTGGGTCTGCCTTGCACACCTTTTTCTGCAGGAGTGCATATTATGGTGTGCGAGTCCCAAACTGGGGGTGAAACTAGCCATGATTCTTGGAGTGCAACAATGTCAGTATCGGCCAAAATTGCATTTCTCGGAGAGTTAAGATGGCTATGGCCTCGTGTGTTCCAAGAAATTATGCTTAGGATCTTACTGTCCATGCATAGTTATGCTTGCCTAGGCTGATCTGTCAAATTTTGATGAGAAAGATTGTTTGAAGTTGATGTGAATATACGTGACATATGGCCCTGCAGTGTTGAGGTTTTAGGCATTGATTCATGAGAGAGGACAAAACCTATGTCATATAAGGCCATTCTAGCCTGCCATAAGATGTCAGCTACCAGAGAAGATCGGATGTATAGGCGAGCAACAGACAGGTCAGAATGATCTAAAAACTCAATTTGATTAATATCCAAAGATGAAATGGCCGACAAAGTGGGAATTTCTGCACAAAGGTTAAGAATGCTAGATCGATTCAAATCATAAGATTTGAATGGTGATTCTCTGCATTTTATTATAAAGCGATGATGATCTGATTCTTGTTTAGCTTTAACTTGCAGAGGTCGATCTCTTATCACGATTGGGGGCTTTTCCACCAAGTGGGATCGATTATCTTGATAATTAGGAGTAGCTGTTAGGGGCCCCTGTATTAGGGGTTTGAGCAAGGGAAACTCTTCCCCTGTCATCTTGTCTAAGTGACGCTCGTTTGATTGCTTGAAAAAAGCTTCTATGGTGGATTTGATCTCTTCACGTAAATCTTGTCGAGAGACTGCAGCCTGATTAGAGGCAAAAGGGAGGGGATGTACAGGATTCAAGAATGGGGGTAATGTATTTGCTTCGGAGTTAAAATTGGCAGTACGTGTAAAATAAGCCTCCACAGAGGTTTTAATTTGATCCTCCACTTCTTTTGAAGAACAGGTATCTTTGGATGGTACTAACTGTATCTCTGGGTTCTTGATTAAATGGCTATCCGACTGCAAATTTTGTCTCGTTTCCGAATGTGCAGAGTGAGTTTTAATTTGGTCGCCCAAAGGAATTAGGGGCACTACATTAAGGTGTTCTTGCCTCAGTGCCTGTGAAGAGTTATTTGGTAACAATTTCAGAAAAGGTTCGATGGATTTCTGTATCTGAGTCTGGATGGCCAATAATATAGGGGCATTCTGGACTCCGTCTAAACAAATTGAGGACTCTGCTGCTGCTGTTGTACCAGTAGCTGATAAAATAAGGGGTATTTCTTTGTAAGTTTGTGGCTGAATTTTTTGTTGTTTATCGTTACATTCAACCATCAGAATTAGATCATCTAGGGGCTTATGTGGAACAATGGATGCAGTCAAATCAGCTGACTCGGGTCTCTGCGGAAAGGCAACGGCTTTTGCTACAAGTGTCTGGTCTTCTGGTGAGTCTACGGAATTTTTCCGTTTCTTCCCCACCATTGATTTGCTGACAGAATGTTTAAGATTAGCAGGTTGAAGTTTTCTCCGTTTCGCAGGCTTTGATGTTATAGATTTGGTGGAGGCTAAATTGAAAACTTCAAACATATTCTTTGAAATTGAGGGATTGGGGGATTGACTTATTTGTAAGTTGATAGTAGGTGCAAGGGCGGCTGTCTTGCCATTTGAATGTTCTATGGTAGTAGGCGCAAGGGCAAGGACTTAGTTAGACTTAGTTGATTCTAGTGCAGCGGGGCTAACCGGCGCCTTGTTGGGGTTATCAACAGGAGGATTGCCTCCAATTGTACTAGAGGGTGGACCAAGGGGTAATTGAGTGGACCGATTAGGTTGAATTAGTTCAATTTCTGTATGAAGGGGGCAATTACTTTCTAACGTCTGGGTGGAAACTGTATGTATGGTTTCTGGTCTTCTCGGTTCGCGGTTCTGGTCAAAATGATTAGATTGTAATAATCTTTTAGAGTGGAAGGAAAGCAGATGTTCAAGACTAATGGACTGTTTTGAGATTTTTGCATCCAATCCTTCATATAATTTTGCCACAGCTAGGAGAGCTGTATTCATCGCAGCCAGGGTATTATTTAGGGCAGCGGCCTCTGGAAATGAGTGTCTCTCCCTATGGCTGGGATTAAGGAAAAAATCAGAAACACGCGTGCCCTGCCCAAAACATGATTGTCTCGGGGTGGGGGCTATGAAGGAGTCAGCTTCTTCACTTGGTTCAATGGCAGGGACCGGATGTATGATGGGAGAGGCCATTTGTTCCACTACTGTTGTATTATTTAGGGGTAATACTGGTGATAATGTTTCACTAATCGTACCAAAAAGGTTGTCGGGATCTTGTTCTAGTTGGATTAGATCACCGGTATTGGAACACACGTATAACACCTCCTCTGAACGTTCCTCGGTACGATTTGAGAGGTTCATGTATTCAAGATCTTCTTCTTCTATTTCTCCAATCATTGTTAGATGAGTATGAGCTTGTCTCAATCTATGTTGTGCTAAGACTGAACATTGGACTGGTTGTGGTACGGTGTCTCCCGGAAGCATAGTTGTTACAGGTCGTAAATCACCTGCAATACAAGCTGCAATTAGTGTAGTGTCCGTGGGAGCACCATGTGTAGTAGGTTCTTCTGTTGTTGTTTCACAGGGCCCAGTAGTACTGGAGATAGAAGCTATCGAGCCAGACTGTCGGATTAAATCGGTCTGACACAATTGAATGTCATCGGGAAGTGATTGAGTGCGCTGTGTTGTGGTGCGCTCTACAGCTGGTAAGAGTGCGGTTAACCGGGGCCTATCCTCACGGCTTTCCTCCTTCAGCTTCATGTGGGTCTCTAAAATAGGAGGCATGCTGGTGGTCAGTGTGTAAGGAATCATATGGAGTACCTCTAAACTGCGAATAAGTTAAGCTAGATACACAAGATGTAACAGTATATAATATGAACTAACCAACAAATGTTTAGAGCCTGGAAGCTGGACCGCGCGACCCGCGAACAGCCAACAGTACTTGTGGTACTTGTCGAGTGCGCGCGCGGGTGCGCTATGACGTTGGTATATGTAGGGGTGGCCGAGCAGGCAGACCTGTGAAAGGGGCGTGAACAGAGTCCGGTGTCTCCTTTGGGAAAAAAAAAAAAAAAAAAACACGCCAAAATTTAAAAAGAGAGAAAGACAAAAATAAATAAAATAAATACTATCAATATCCTGTACGGTAGGCAGTCATACAATAACACAATAATATAAGGTGCTCAACTTAATTGTCAGCGATAATGTACACACAACCAGCTCAAAGTTGTTACTGGTTGTAGCAATAGACACGGACAGCTCAACGTTGTTACTGGTTTAAGGTGCACATCCGGTATGCGCAGTTGAGTTACTAATTAGGTGTGCATAAGTCACGTATGCGCTGTATATAGTCACCTTTGTTGGTTTCTACTAGACCAGGCAGTCCAGGTGTTACAAGAAAAGACGTCCTCCTGGTGGAAATACGATGGTCATGCAGCGGCAGATTGCTGTGAAATCCAGAAAGCGAACGGCAAAAAACGATCCGAAAGCAAGTCCTGGAAAGCGCGGAGAGTCCAACCAGCCAACAGTACTTGTGGTACTTGTCGAGTGCGCGCGCGGGTGCGCTATGACATTGGTATAGGTAGGGGTGGCCGAGCAGGCAGACCTGTGAAAGGGGCGTGAACAGAGTCCGGTGTCTCCTTTGTTGGTTTCTACTAGACCAGGCAGTCCAGGTGTTACAAGAAAAGACGTCCTCCTGGTGGAAATACGATGGTCATGCAGCGGCAGATTGCTGTGAAATCCAGAAAGCGAACGGCAAAAAACGATCCGAAAGCAAGTCCTGGAAAGCGCTTTCCAGGACTTGCTTTCGGATCGTTTTTTGCCGTTCGCTTTCTGGATTTCACAGCAATCTGCCGCTGCATGACCATCGTATTTCCACCAGGAGGACGTCTTTTCTTGTAACACCTGGACTGCCTGGTCTAGTAGAAACCAACAAAGGTGACTATATACAGCGCATACGTGACTTATGCACACCTAATTAGTAACTCAACTGCGCATACCGGATGTGCACCTTAAACCAGTAACAACGTTGAGCTGTCCGTGTCTATTGCTACATGTGGAATGTTTGCTGATGAATGCTGGATGAAGGTTCTAATCTGTTGAGCCTGGGTGATGGGACCCAGATGTTGTCCTTATAAGTAGCGTAAAGTAACTCAGTAATAAAGTATATGTGAGAGCTTAAGAAGAGTCAGATGGTGCTTTTTAACACTGGTGACAAGGAAGTAAGAACCTGCGCAGAGAAGTAAAGAGACTGCTGAGGGGGGAGCAGCAGAGGAAGAAAAGGGACTACTGCCCCCCAAAGATCAAAAGTAAGTCCCATCAGCCACGGGTGTACAGCGCTGGGCAGGGGATTGACAAGCAGAGAAGGGGCAGCCCAGAGCAATATCAGAGGGGTTTATAAGTGAAGTGAGGCCCCTAGTCATTGGTGTTGCCCCATAGTGATATGGATACTGAAGGAGCAAGGAGCTGGGAGAAGTGAAAGTAAAGCAAGCCCCATAAGAAAACGTTTCAGTATTGATAAAACATTTTTTTTTTTTTAATTCATAAAGTAGGAACTTCATGGGGACAACATATGACCGCAATCCTCTCTCAGGGGGTCTCATTCTCCAACTGCCTCTCACAGAACACACTCATACAACAACATTCTCTCAGCCTGCATTCTGTCACTCACTCGAACATTCCATGCATTCTACTCAGGGTCCAGGGAAGGCTAAGTCACTACACACTCCTCTTCTGTAGTCCAGGGTCTGGATCATGGCAACTACAAGCAAGAGTGACAGGAAATGTATCCCGATTGATGGGCAATTTTGCCAACTGGACGGGCAGTGTTCCATCAATTTACCAGTGCTTAAATGTCATGGGACACAGTGACCGGCGCAGACATGGCATCTGCTTGAACCAGATTTTTCACTTTCGATATGTTATGTTACTGGAATTTAAACTGGTCACTACTGCGATTTGCATGGTCTCTGGGAACACTGGCGGATCTGAAAATAGGAGACAGGGTGGGTTTTGTGAGTGGGAGTAGAGGGTGAGTGCAAGGGCACTTTTGAGATAGCGTTGGTAGTTGTAGTTCATAAAAAACAGGGGCTGCATGTGGATTTCTAGATGGTATGGGTGGGTGGGTGTGCAGCGCGTGTGTCCATAATGTGGGCCTTGTGTGCTCATGGTGGAAGATTGCATTTGCTGGATTGATATTGTGTAAGTTATTGGAAGAGGTGTGGAGTTATACTGTTTAGTGCCAGTGGGGTGGTGGTGTTACTGATGCTGTGTGTGCATGGCATAGCTGGCTTGTGTGTGGTGTGTTTTGAGGAGTTTGGAGAGTTTAGCTTGGGTTAGTGGGAGAAAGAGGGCAATCCTCATGGTGTAGTGCTTAATCACAGTCACACAGGTCGCGTGTTGAGCAACTGAACCCATTGGGCTGTGGCCAACGATGTTTGGCCTCTCTACAAAAATGGCCCATGAGTTGGAGAGTTAGCGCGGCACTGTAAAGATCCATGTGTTTACTGATTTCCTTTCCTGAAGGTCAGGTGTTGCTCTATTTTCTGTATTCCCTTGGGGACCGGGTGCCAGAATTTTGTTGAGCTGATGGAAAACGCGGGTTCACTGTATTTTGTAGTTAAACAATGTTTACATTCAAGGGGTACATCATTGCAAGATCTCAGCGTTCTAATAGGTCTGTAGATGGAGAATTTTCATTGCAGGAATTCTACTGCTTGGCTGTCAATTTCTCTCTGAACAATGTAGAAGGCTGTGTAGTCGAGCTGTTCCTTGACTGGTAGCCAGTGTAGCGGTCTTAGTGCTAGCCTGATGTGTTCTCTCTTGCCAAATTGTGTTTTACAGGGGAAAATTGCCCATCATCAGTGGAATGTGTGTGATGGGCACCTGGTCCACTTTCCAATGGCCAACAGCAGAGAATCCCTGGAGAGGGTGGAGCAGGAAGAGCACAGCTGTGCTATACGCCAGGACCATTTGTAAACTTGAGTCCTCATTTAGGGCGAGCTCTGTATAACTCCATCGAGTCCAGTGGCAGCGAACGAGGAATACAGCAGACATGCTCTTAACATGCATGCCATGTTCTATGTTGGGGCACACAGACTGGTTAGAGGCTTTTTGTCAAGCAAAAGTGTTGCATCCCTCAGCAAATCTCTGTGAGCCAGCATACATAATTGCTTTGCTCTTTAAACTAAAAAGAAGAGAACGCACAAATAAATTAGATCCTATAACAATGGGAACAGCTCATGGATATATTTTAATTTTTGCCCAAGCATGTACTTTTCGCTACTTTTTCGTTTTGGGCCGGGAGTATAGCACAGGGGCAACGCGTTTGTCTTGGACGCAATGCATAGCAACATAGGTTCGTATCCCGCGCTCCTGGTCCCTGGTATTAAGCGCGGTATAAAAGTATAATTATTATTACAATCTTCTATAAAAGTTTAAGATCTGCAAAAGAGAAGAAAAGAAGAATAGCATTTACCCTGTCCAGTGCCTGCTCCACCACAAATTCCATCACTAAGAGTTGCATGCACTTTGCAAAGTATATTTTTAGTTGAGAATTAGCAAGAATACATAATTCATTACTGCGCCTCAAAACGGACTTTCTATGTTATTATTGTGTGACCTTTTCGAACTGCAAAGTGCCATAAGGACCCACAGCTGTTTGCAGCACGCGGCAGTTTTGCAGACGTCAACAGGAGGGTCTAGAAAATGCGAGTAAAGTGGACACAAGTCGAAAGATGCTTCTGGAAGATGTTTGCTCGGGGCAAACAATCACAGATAGAGAGGCTAACATAATTTATAATTGTGAACATTGATTTTCCTTCTTTTGTTGGCTAATGCTTCCAAATCGAGTGCAAAGGAAACTAAGTCTGGCGGTACATATTAAGGCTGTTTGTGGCTTGTCACACATTTTTGCATAACGTTTAGAGATGCCGACTAAGTAATTTTAAATTGTTACATATGCATTCATGAATACCCCATCTTAGTGGTGGTGTGCTTTAAATTAGCACATTTATTTGATCGTCTGTGCGGCCTCAACCACTTGCACTTCTGTGATTTGGCAGACAACATGCCATTACGTTGTCACATTATATTGAGATTGTGGACAGCTGATCTAAACCAAGCTCAACTCCCTGTCTCTGGGCGATGCATGAAAATCTGCCATGGCTCCTGCAGGTTCTGGTTATGAGATGCTCCTGGCATCCCAGTGAACCCAGTTTGCACCTCCCACCTGCCAGCATCCTTCCAGTGCTTAATTTGTAAGACATTTTTTTGTTTCTAGCACGCTTGTGACACTGCCGGGAGGACAGTTCCCCACCATTGCTGCCACCACCCACAGCTGATCCCCACAGTGTCCACACCTTTGGGGTTAAACTACAGCTCGCACTGTGAAAGCAGAATCAAGATATCAAGGCTGAGTACCCCAAAAGGAAATACACCGAACACGGATTACAAAGGAACATACAAAGTACTTTATTTTATACTGAATCCAGTTACAAAAACGGAGCAAAATCAGATAGCTATCGGCCCTCAGTACAACACAACGAACTCCAGCGTGGTTCAGAGTGTTCAGTGAGAGACGTTGTACATTAGAATGCATTCGCTTTTTATACACTTGGCGGGCAATATGTCCAGCCCCACTTCGGGTTAATATTCCATGTAATACATCACCGATCTAGGGTAAGTGCCAAGTCTCGAACAACCGCATATAACTGGTTTGCCTTTAATACATGTATCAAAAAGCCTATGCAAAACTTTCAGGTGTACTTTCAGTAGGCAACAAAAGTTCTAAAGAATGAGTTTCCTCGAGGTACCACAATCCTAAGGCAGTAACTATTAAAAAAACAAATCTCATTATAAAGATACAGCAAGACATTTTTGGGGCCCATGCATTTTGTCCATTGTCCCGGTTGGTCACCCACTTATTTACAAGTCCCATGCGAGCGGTAGCAGGCATTGTAGTCTTCAAACGGATACTCCAAAGTTCGTTGCTGACGACCTCCCGGTCGAGCGACTTCTTAGTCCTTCCACAACCCTAGCCAACAGAATCACCTTTCTCAAATTTTTGGGCAAAAACAAGCCCTCGATGATCCTTTTCTTCTTCAAATTGCACAGCCGAACCGTGCCGTAAGTCTATCAGATGCACAGCAAAACCGTGCCATAAGTCTATTTCCTCGGACGTAGGTTGTACCTTACTTTTCCCAGTACTGATTGATCCGGAAACAAGATGTCGTCACTTCCTGCTGGAAGCAACGTGTCGGAAGCAAGTGAAGGTGCCGAATTTGATATGGCAGTTTCCGGATGCAAAACCTTTGGAGAGTGTGGAGACAAAATAGCAGTTTCCCCAAGCCTCACAGGCTCAGAGGGATTCTCCGACACACTCTCAGTGCTACTTACTGCTTTGGGATCGTTGGTTGCAGTATCAGGGAGGGGTTCTGTTTCTTCTGTAACGTGTGGCACAGGGTGAGGAAGTTTCTTGACGTGGGATGCGTGGATCCAGCTCTTTCTCCCAGCGACCCGCCCCGCTGTCTGGGTGACCAACAGGACTTGGAATGGCCCACGCCAACGAGGCGCGAGGCAAGAGGTGCGCTCGAACGATTTGACGAGCACCCAACTTCCAGTCCGTATGCTGTGGCCCGGGCCCTCGTATCGCACAGGTGAAGCTTCTCAAACCTGGTGATAAATCAAATACAGGTTTTTAGTCAACTGGCTACAATAATATGAAAGTAATACATTTTCTACATTTCTCAATGACTTGTGTTTAGGAAGGTTCCAAATGTTGGCAGGTCTACCCATTACCACCTCAAATGGAGAGAGCCCAGTCTTAGTTTGAGGAGTTGTGCTCATGAATAACAACACGATCGGTAACGCGTCCGGCCATTTTAGTTTGGTGCCGGCACACGTTTTAGCGAGCTTGTTCTTAATGATACCGTTGTGCCTTTCTACTAGTCCGGCGCTCTGAGCATGTCTGGCCGAATGGAACCGTTTGTCAATTCGTAATGCCGTACATATCTGCAGAATTACAGCAGCGACAAAATGTGGACCATTGTCCGACCAGATAACTCTTGGTAGCCCGAACCGCGGGAAGTATTCCCTTAACATGATTTTTGCAGTAGTCATAGCTGTAGCATCTTTAACAGGGAAAGCCTCAACCCATTTACTAAAGGCGCAGATAACCACCAGCAGATATTTCTTATTATCACATCGTTCCATTTCAATAAAGTCAAAGTAGATCACTCCAAAGGGGACAGAGGGTGGCCCAAAACTTCCCCTTTGAGTTACTATCCCCTTTCCCACATTGTGTTGTAGGCAAATCATGCACTCCTGGACGTAGCGCTGGGCAATTTTTGAAATCGTGTCATTTACCCAAACTTTCTCTAACATTTTTGTCATCTTCTGGGCACATACATGCGTAGGACCATGGGCCATGATGACCATCATCATTACACCCATCATCATCAAGTTTCCCCAAGCCTTCAGCCCACCTTTTGGATTCTTCTTACGTGGCATCAGCTTGGATATCTCATTCAGACCCGACACCCTCATCCATCGCATAAGCATTTACAGTCTCCCTTGAAACATACATCTCCGTATGGGGATCGGTAGCAGTTTGTCTGGCTATCTGATCAGCGAAAGCATTCCATTTCCCTATATCATCTGTAATCTTTCGATGTGCTGCACATTTCATAACTGCTAACTGAGTAGGGAGCGCAAGCGCTGAGAGTAGTTGTACTATTAGGGAGCCATGTTTGATTTTGGTGCCATGTGAAGTTAGGAACTCTCTCTCTGACCAAAGTCTCCCAAAGTTGTGAACCACCCCAAAGGCATACTGACTATCAGTATATATATTTACTGCAAGCCCTTCGGAAAGTTCACAAGCTCGGGTCAAAGCTATAATCTCAGCGGCCTGCGCAGAATTATGCGTGATTCTCTTAGTTTCCACAACCGTGCTTAATGTAGTGATCGCATAAGCAGCTGTGGATGTACTATCCGGAAATTTGAAGCAGGAGCCATCACAAAACAACTCTCCTTGTGGATTATCCAAAGGAGCATCTTTCAGATCAATTCTACCATTTGTCTCTTGCTCGGTCGTATATAAACAATCATGTGGCACTTCATCGCCGCAAGTAGTATCTTGCGGGAAAGGTAGAAGTTCAGCCGGATTAAGAACACAACACCTCTTAATTTGAATGTGAGGAGCAAACAAGATCAATTCATATCTTGTCAACCGTGCAGAAGTGAGGTGTTGCGTTTGAGTTTGGTTCAGTAGAACATCTACAGAGTGAGGCACCATCAGGGTTAGATCATGGACTAGGACCATTCCCTCACTCTGTTTTACAGACACAGCAGCAGCAGTGGCAGCTCGCAAACATCTTGGCAAAGCGCATTCTACAGGATCAAGGGCGGAAGAAAAGTAACCGCATGGCCTATTCTTCCCTCCATGTTCCTGCGGTAATACAGCCAAAGCACATCCATCACATTCATGCACAAACAAGTTTGGTGTGCTCAAAACTGGTGCAGAGCATAATGCAGTCTTAAGCAAGTCAAACGATTGCTGGTGTTCCACGTTCCATGGCAATGGCAAAGAAATGCCCTTCTTCGTCAAAGCCAACATCGGTTTGATCACTAGTGAAAAATGTGGAATCCACAACCTACAGTAAGAAGCCATACCTATCAAGGCTCTAACTTCCTTCTGTGTATTTGGGACAGACATGCCAGAAATGTGTTTTATTCTTTCAGGTGTCAATCTTCTTCCCTCCTTTGACAGGAGATAGCCTAAATAGGCGACCTCCTGACAACAATATTGAAATTTCTTAAGCGAAGCTTTCTGACCATGCTTGGCTAGATGGGTAAGCAATAACACAGTGCCCTCCTTACAGGCACTCTTAGAGTCAGCAGCTAAAAGCAAATCATCAACGTACTGAAGCAAAGTACAGGTAGAGGGCAATTCAAGGGTATCAAGTTGTTCTTTCAAAGCCCTACCATAAATGCTAGGACTCTCTGTGTACCCTTGAGGTGCACGAGTAAATGTGAACGAGCGTCCCCCTGAGGTGAACGCGAACAAGTATCTACTATCCTTGTGTAGGAATACTAAAGAAAGCATTCTTTAGATCCAGCACACTGAAGTAAGTAGCTGTAGATGGAATCATGGTTAGGATTGTCGTTACATGAGGCACAATGGGAAATTGTGGAGCCACGACTTTATTAATGGCACGTAAATCAATTATGAAACGGAATGGAATTACATTATCGCCTTTCTTTTACACGGGTAAAATCGGACTATTACACAAACTTCCTGAAATTTCTTCACTCACCCCTCGATGCACAAAATCGGAAACAATGCATTTCAAAGCTCGCCGGCCTCAATTAAAATCTTATACTGGGGAATGCGTGGCAGCTCAATCAATTCCATGTTTCAAAACTATCTTGACAGGTTCAAGCTGTAAAACACCGACATCATTGTCATCAACAGCCCATAAACTCCCTGGTACATTAATCAATTCTGGAGGCAAAGGTCTAGTCAAAAATTGCCAGACAGAAAATTGCTATTGTGAAATCGTCAAGCGCAGTCCATCAGAAGAACAATAAATCACTGCATTTATTTTTTTTAACAAATTCAACCCCAGCAAGTTCTCTACGCAATCCGAAGTCAACAGAAATGGACACTGTTCCGTAAAGGGACCCAAAGAAATAGGTACCGGCATAGAAACCGGACAAACAACTGGTGTGCCAGAAAACCCTACAGAAACATTGGTTTGCCCTGACAGTGGAATGTTTGGAACCCGTGAATGATCAATGGAACACTTCTATGCTCCAGTGTCTATCAAAAACTGATGTTTCCTATTTCCCACCACCATTTCAACGTAGGGACCTTTCTGATTGACGGGAATAGGTGTAGGTTCCAAACCCTGTTTCGGGCAATCCTAGCGAAACAGAATGTCATCAAAAGCAAGCTCTTCAGATAAATATGCAGCGGAAGGATGATCAAATATGTTCCTGGTGTCCACACTCGACGTCTGATTGTCCTGCGAGAAAGGTTGCTGAGGGTCCTGTGCAAACTGACCTCTACCAGGGCCCCCTACACCCGGGCGAACTCTGGATCTCCTACCCATATTTCCAAATGTATTATTTGCCCTTTGTTGAAGGACGGGTCATTGTGCTTGTCAATGACCCTCTCGGCGACAATAAGCGCACTGGTTAATGTTCACAGGACCCAAGGGCACATTCGCCTGCGGGACATACTGACCTCTAACCTGAGAACTACCCCCTCTGGGGCCTGTAACAATTTGCTGCAATAGCACTTTTCGTTTTTCAACCCTATCTTTTTCATTATTGACACGGTTCTCTTAGTACTGAGCCATGTGCAGTACTTCTGATTGTGATTTCGCCTGCCAAGCGCTCTCAGAAGACATAATTTGTGACTGGATGTCAGAAAGCAATCCAGGCAGCAATCCACACACAAATTTGTCCACGAACAACCTTTTCCCAGACTCTGTGCTTAGGTCTTGTCCACTGAAATCCGAGAATACCTGTTTGAACCGATTAAAGAACTCGGTAGCACCCTCAGACTTTCCTTGGACACAGGCCGTAAGTTTGTCCCATAAAATTCTTTTTTCTGGAACTATAGTTTTTAATTTTGCAATAATTCTATCAGGCAAAGTTAGTATCACCTGAGGCGGTCTTTCACCAGCTGGCCTTTCTCCATCGAGTCTAGTTATATTCACCCATGTATCTCCCAGCCCTGGTACGTCGTCTATAGTTCTAACTTGCTTCCACAAATCTACGGGCAGGAGTACAGGGAATAACAAATCGATATCACCTAAGGTGAACACTGAGGATTGCAAGACGGATTCTATTTCTTTATAGAATCCTGTCGGATTTTTCCTAATATCAGGAATGCATTGCCTAATGGTATTCACTTCCTGTCTTGTGAATGGGACGTGAACGAACTGTGATACATAATGTGCGGGAATATTCACAGCAACTATACCCTGTGCAGCATCGGCCGCAACCTCAACCTTCGGGACAAATGTCGGGGGAACCTCTCTCATAGGCAACTGAGAAGTAGGTGACTCCGAACGCTTACTAAGCAACAGAGCTAAATCTAGCGCTAAAGCAGTCGAAGAAGTGTCAAGTGAAAAGGCTCTCTTGTAAATACTCAATAACTCTGTGGGACAACTTATCTCTCTTTTTACACAATCATCCTGTAGGAACTCTATCATTACCTGTATCACTTTCCTCTGCATTTCTGGCGTATACTGACTATACGTGTCATATACTTCAACTGGAGTTATCGACATATCCAAAATCCATCTAAGTGCATCTTTCGTACAAATTCGTGCTTCCTCAGCTATCGATTTACGACACGGAAGGAACCGTTTCTGTACATACTTATTTTCCTCCTCGTCATCTTCATTCTGTAACTTTTCTAACTCCTTTCTATACACAAATAACCTCTCGACATGCTCATTTACCTTCTCCACAGTGTCTCTAGAAAATGCTAGAGTATTTAGATCCCTTAACCTTTGCGGAAGATCCGCATTATTTAATTTTCCTCACATTATACATAACTGAATCCCTAAACCTTCAATAAAAACATTTTTCTCAGGAAAACTATCCATATTACAAAGTGTGGAAAAAACACTAGCTTGATCATCCTTCTCCATACAATGCTTAGCCCATGCAATTAACTCACGTTTCTTCTCCGGTGGTACGGTATTGCGAGTGACAACCTTTGACCCTGTGCCTCGAACAATTACAAGCAGCTCAGGACCACTTGGAAGAGAGGGAGCAGGCAAATTCAATGGAGGTACTGTAACTGGTGCGATAAAAAGAGGCGGAGGAGCTGGAGGAAGGGGAACATTAGGAGGAACAGGAACAACAGGAACAACAGCAGGTAGAACAGGAATAACAGGAGGAAGAGGCAAAGCAGCAGGAAGAGGAACATACGGAGGTGGCGCAGAGGCACCAGGCCTTCGTTCATTTAATAATTTATCTATAAATTCATCGGAAGTATGGAGATCTTTGGACGGATATATTTTTTGAATTCCAAGTGAGAAAGCCCTGTCCATATTTCTAGTCGATTCAGAATGTTTATCTTGGTCATACAATAATGCTTTTTAGGCGTTCGTCTTATGACGGCGCGCATGCTTCTCTCTATTTTTAGGTTGTTGCAACGCTTCTTTTTTCCAATTCTGCAAAACATCAAATGCTGCAGGACTAGCCTTTTTCTTTAATAGAATTGACTCTAAATACTCAATACGAGGGATTTCAAAGCTGCCATTGATTGGCCACCGAAGTTCGGAGGCATGTCTGGTTTGACTGTGCCAAATGTCATTAAATACTATACTTCCAATGCCATGCTTACAGTACATAGTACATGCCGGTGACCCCTCCTGTGGTGCCGGACGGCTAAATTCCAAAGATTGTCTATCGCTGCAGAACAATGCCCTGAAGCAGGTAGACAATTTCCCAGGCATATCAAATTATTGGTGTTACCTGGTCAATAATTGTGTCTGCAGATACAATGCTCCAAATTCAAATTTTCAGGGTTGAATTAAGAGTCAGGTCATGACTCACCTGAACAAACCTAAGGAGGTCCGATCGGATTTCAAAGAATCTTACCTAACTAATCTTACCTCGTGTATGGTGATTTCTGCAAATCTGCCCGCCTCGATAAGTGGACCCTCGTCAAGATGCCGTCTCAGACCATAAGCTAATTGTCCAGGGATCGGGTCGTGCAGCGCTGCTGAGGTGTCACGTCTGGTTCAGTGGGCCCCCTTTTTGTCACACTGTCTGATCCCGGTCCTATAGCGTGTGTCAACCTTCAACCATCCGGCATCAATCTTGAGGGTCTCTATTCGGGCGCCAACTGTGAAAACAGAATCAAAATATTGAGGCTGAGTACCTCAAAAGGAAATACACCAAACACGGGTTACAAAGGAACATACAAAGTACTTTATTTTATACTAATTCCAGTTACAAAAACAGAGCAAAATCAGATAGCTATCGGCCCTCAGTACAACACAACGAAGCCCAGCGTGGTTCAGAGTGTTCAGTGAGAGACGTTGTACATTAGAATGCATTCGCTTTTTATACACTTGGCGGGCACGATGTCCAGCCCCACTTCGGGTTAATATTCCATGTAATACATCACCGATCTAGGGTTCGTGCCAAGTCTCGAACAACAGCATAGAACTGGTTTGCCTTTAATACATGTATCAACAAGCCTATGCAATAACTGTGTATTCTAAGATTTTCCATGCAGGCCTTCTCAAACATTAATACAATGTAGCAAAACAAATTTTCTACGTTCAGTATTTGAATACATTGTTTCAACAAATGCTCGTGGATTAGTTTCATTGCATGAGTAATCCTTTTACACATAGGTCAACGAAGGACAAGGTCTCAGTTCACGATGTGGGATGTATTTACCCATGCATCCGAGCCCTACCTCAAAACTGTGCAGTTCTGACATGGAAAACATCATGATGGCCAGAGCTTCCCAGAAAATGCACAGGGAAATGCATGAAGAATAGGCTGCCACTCATTTTTGCCGATGTTATGGGCACAGAAGGACGCTGCCTAAAAACCACCATTGGACTACCCACACAGTAGTCTTAAACCATTGGGAATGGCAATGCTGATTGCCAAAAGCAAACCCAGAACTGTTGGGAATTCATTTTCTTAAATCCCAAAAAGGGGTGCAGTACCAGTACTCACCACTATCCAAAAGCCGGCGTTTTAAAACCACCAGATTTTACTTTTTTGTAGAAAACTGAATAAATGAACCCAAAACATACCAAAGAAAGACATTTTAAGAGGTGGACCCAATGTAAAGTTATATTCTGAAGTGACTTGAAGGTTTATAACAAGACTGGCTGAGCTGTGGATTTCAGCAGTTTAAGTAAATTTGGACTGAAAGACACTAAAAAATCTAAATGTTTAAATTGAATGAGTGACCTACTTTGAATGTCACATAGGTTGCAATTGTTTAAATGTCATAGTTTTAAACTTAGAATCAGCATTCTAGCTGCATATGTAAAAATGTTTAGTTTATTTGAATGCAGAAAACTGGGGAACAGAAGTGACATTTTATCTGAAAACTGGCTTAAAGAGATTCCAATTTTGCCTGGCAGCTACCCCCATCAGGAGTGAAACTTGAGTCACAGCTGTGTTCCCAGGCCTATCTGCCTTTTGCTGGCCACACTAAGGATATGCCATCTCTCTGATAATTGAATTAAGGGGAGCCCCACAGAATACAGGAGCTCTGAACAAAGCCCTGTCCTGACTCAGGCAAATGTTTTATTGGCGGGAGTCGTAAATGGAGCTTCCTCTTGGCAGAAGCTGGGAGGGGCAGGGTCTCTGAGCTTGGCAGAAACTGGAAAGACTGGTTTCTGTACCATGTGACATGAAAAGACACACCTCTATAGCCAGAATATGGTTTTAGAAAAAGATGAATAACTCATAGAGCGGACTTGTGAAAATTATTTAAATGACACCATAATTCTTGTGATTTTTCTGCCCACATTTTAAGAGGTTTTTAGAACCGGTGGCATGTTCAGGGGGGTTTTAGCGGAAAAGAGGATATTACTCAAAATGTGTGCATGTGAAAAATCTGACACTTCATCAACTAATGTCCATACTCCTTGCGCACATGTGTGTAAATTTGGGGTAATGTCCGGTATTGCAAACCAGTTAAAAAGTGCAAAATATCGCTATTTCTGAATGCAAGCCCCCAGGAAGAGCAGAGTTTGAACAGGGTATACCTCCTGTGATATGTGATGGGTGCATGTAATTTCAAACCACTGTGTAGCTATGAAATATGTATTTGGTTCAAATCTAGATTTGTGTGCAAGTTGACAGGAGGAGTGGACTTTCTGCAGGCTGTAAAATTACATCACTCTGACACAACTTAGCTCCCCCAATCAGGGGAGAAATGAAAGCTTGGCCAATGATAAGTGGAGAGGGGCTGGCTAGTGATGCTGCTCACACACACCCATTTTAAAAACACATAAAAGCAGAGAGACAGGACAGATAGGGACTTTCAAATCCATTTGCAGCTGGAAGCTCTGCCGGGAAAATCCATACTTTACCTCCATCAACTTCAGAGACCCAGACCAGACCAGCAGAGTAGAGCTGACCTGTTAGCAGAACCAGAGAGAGCTGACCCAGATCACTGTGAAGTGCAGAGACCAGAGTCCAGTCCTAAACCTGACCAGATCCGTGGCAAGGCATATTTCTAAATATATTGTGAGTACATAGCAAAACTGTGCAGAACCAATCTCTTAGTTAAAATAATATAATTCAATCTATTTTAATCTAAGTAGAACTGTCTCCTAACTGTCACCTGTCATTTGCAAAGCTGTCACCTGTCATTTTCTAGTTGCAAGCTGCACTTGTCTTTTTGAACTTTAAAATTTCAAATCTGAAAAACGACCTTTATTTAATCGCTCATATCTCCGTGACCGTTTGTGCTAGAGACTTGCAGTAACTTTCATCTGGAAGCTGAGATCCTAGGCTTTCCTAGGACCCCAAAACGATATTGCTTGTAGTTCCTCTGTACTCGCACCAGACGCATTCGCGAATTTTGCCGCGATTTGAAAATTTCTCCACTTGCAAAAAGATAGCTGCTTTTGCTTTCCTCTGAAAAAAATCGTTTGCCTCATAAAAACTATCCCTGCATCACTGCTAAAGTGAGCCTGGACTAATATTAACTTGATTTCACTCACCCTGAACCTCTAGAGGGAATTAAAAGCATGTTAGCATATTTTTTTTCTTCATTTCCAGCACATTTAAAAGCATTTGGGCCTGTGTTTTCAACTTCCGTAGTCTAAGTTGCTGGGGTGAACTGAATCACATTTGATTGCATTTCTGAGAACTGTGTGCTTCCCTCCATTTCCTTGCATTGCATAAAAGGGGGGGGGTGAATTGTACAAGAAAGTGATTACATTGTCTTTGCTGAAATTCTATCAAGTTATTTTCTGTACTGCATTTCATTCCACATTGCATCCATTTGAAACCATAAAAGTATTGTTGCTATCCTATCCATTTCATGTCAACTCCTTAGTGATTATCAAGAAGTGTGCTAGTGCCAGATTCTCCGTTGTTAATCTTTATCATCTCAGATTAAGTGTGCTATTCAATTATTAATTTATTCTAAAGTGTGATATCTATACCTATTGTTTAATTTATCAAATAAACCTTTAACTTGCAAAACAGAACTACTTCTTGGCTCAGTGGGGTCAGGGGGATTCTGAGAGAGGGGTGTTATATAGGGGTAGTCATCCAGAACGCATGAACTGGACATAAAGATATATCAATAAGGGTTTTCATTCAGTATTCTAGACTAGGCGTTGACTTGGCTGTAGTGCTGAATTGAATCCTCTTACAACGACCTCAACAAGCGGCCTGCAGGCAAGTTACATATTAGCTATGTACAGAGGTCAAGACGGCCATGTTGTATTTTGGAATATCGTCCACCATTTTAACTCACAGGGTGACTTTTACGAAGCGAATCCTAAAATGGCGGATTGGCCTAAAATGTCGGCTTACATTGATTTAAGGTCAGGACCTTGCAACACGGATTCTCTCGCAAGCGACTTTCGAGCAGCTTGGCGTAGGCCAATATACATATATTTATTGCAATAGGAGGCACGATATAGTTTCTCTTTTGACAGCACCTGCTCATTCGGATCGATGGACGCTCTATCAATACTTCATAATCATTCTGAATCTGAGACAATAAGTGCTGGGGCTCAGAAATAAGTACCAGGGCTCCACCCTGGTCAACACCCCCATGATTTAAGCACTGAACAAACCACTCTCTCTGTCAGAGAAGGGTGTCGGCCCACTTTGCAAGTACTTCCTCTTAGTTGCCCAGGGACGTCATTTCACCAAAATGCCACGGGTAGTGAAAGTGACATCACACAACTCTTGACCTCTGATGACATCACAGGAAGCAATGAAACACAACCTTTCACTGCTTGACTAAACAGGAAGTGGCATCACATTTTTCCTAAGTACACTATGGTTACGATATCAATAATGTTATATACATTTCATACAAGAACGTGCCACCATATGTATCATATATATATCAATGTGTTTAGGCCCATATTACCAAATTACTGTGATTGTAAGCAGACATCCAAGGCCAAATTATATAGCACTTACGCTTAAGCGCTTCAAATAGAACAAATATACATATACTATCACCCAACCTGTGTTGGTACTTATTTATCGACCTCAGAAGGATGAAAGGCTGAGTCGGCCTTGCCGGGATTCGAACCTGCCACCTGAAGATCACACACACACATATCGCAGCAGCGAACGCTCAACCCACTGAGCTATCTTATCGGCTATAGTACAATGAACAATTACATGTCTGAATGTTCTCAAAGTCAGAAAGCAAATTACACTCTGTAGTGGATACCATTAAACTGGTAACTGAGATTTAACAGCAGGCCAGTTCATCTGCAGGTCTGGTGCAAAGTTGTCTGCGTGTCAAGCCTGCACGCATTTACTTTTCAGGCTTCAGAGGTTGGCAAAATAGAGAAAGCAGCACATTCACACAACATCCCATACTCTGGGCACTCGTTACCTCATACGAAAACAAATATCCTGAACAGCATTGAAGGGAGATCAGAAAGATAGACACATTACAACAAAGCATTCACTGTGGCACAATGAAATCAAGGGCCACTTTATGTTCCATGGTCAAATATTTCTACACTGTACACAAGCTTTTAGGCACAAGGATTTTGTCAAGTGACCGAGGACACTGAGATGGAATGTCTTGTGATGATCGTAACAGAGACAACGGCAGAAAAAACATGCTGTAACTGCAACTTGCGAAACGCAAAATACATATTCCGAAATGTATGCTTATTCTACTCTAAATGCTTTTTGGACGTTTTTGTCTGCATTGCGAATTTGAGGTGTTTAAGAACAGACTACATCAGTGACTCACCCCCTGAAGTGTGCATGAAATAGACCTTTAATGAGTCTTAACAATTATTGTATAGAATTCCAGAAAGACGAATTATGTGTTATTCCTATTCTTTCTTTTTTACAGTCGCTGCTCAAAGTGTAACACTTGTGGAACCCCCTGTTTGTTTAGGAGGCCTAAACAAGAATGCGAGCCACTCCAGCAACAAAGAGCCACATGGTGCTGGCCACAGCCCAGGAGCTTCCATAAATAAAAAAGAAGAAAAAAACGGAAATAAAATCTTGTTTTCTTGTTTTTTAGGGGTTGCAAGGGAGAACACATTGTTAGGAAGGTAGATCTCAGGGTTAGCAGTTGCGACCCATGACTACCCCAAATGACATCCATGTGGTTGTCCCCTGCATTGGTAAGTCTGTGGGCAAAATGATAATGGCATCTGGGCCCATTGGTATTCTTTTGGAATCGTCTTTTTAGCTGGACTCTATTTCCCATGTTACAGGTGCAGTCTTAATGCAACAAACTGAAGTTTGAACCACTGTCCACGGCGATTCAGCTGCTCCTCTCACATCAATTGTTTATAATATTTCCACATTCAAAACTGCAGCACAAACTAAACACTCTTCAAAGTAGAGATTTGTTCACAAATAGGCTTTTTGTTGTTCACAAACGAAGATTCATTAATTACAATTTAGTGAAAAGAATAATCAATGTCATACACAGCATAAACAGGTTTGAGCTTGCATGTCCCTATTTAGTGTGTAAAAATTAATTAATGACAATCTTGTGAAAATAATTATCCAATATCCAATGTCATACACATAGGTTTCTGCTGATATGTCCCTATTTAGACCTGCTGCAGACTTGTCATGTGTCTGTGACAGGGTCAGGGTCATGACCCTGTCAGGGGAGGAGGAGATGGGGGATCCCAGCCTCTGAGATGCCCTTGCATGCCATGCATGTGGATCCTGTAGCTGCTTTCTGTCGCAAAATGTCTCCCAGCACTTTTTCTGGCCAGTGTTCTCTCTTTTCCATTTCAGAATTCCGACTCCTACAGTGCACCTGGGAGCAACTAAGAAAAACCGGACCGGAGTGTGAGAATGGAATCAAGAACAGCCAGGAAATGGAGCGGATACATTTCCGAGCCTAACATAAATGAGATAACAAACGCCCAACCTGACAACCCCAGATGGACCCTGATGGAATGGGGGGTCAGCAAAAATGTAACTGGTATTGAGTAGAAACTGTAAGAGGACAGGAGAGACACAGAAACCATCTCCAACCAGATTTTCAACAAAACTCACCAAAACATGCGGAAAGCCACAGGGAGACCCTGCTATCGCACCAGAGGCGGTTTCCAAAGTCATGCTGGAAAAGGGGAAGAGGGTTTTTTAAAGCCTCTCACCTGGGTAAACCAGTTCTGTGTTAAAACACAGGCATATATTGGTTCATAGCGTGAAGCGAGCACTGCAGCCAATGGCAGGAGAATGGAACACAGAACTAGCAAGACCATAGTATATATGGAGACCGAAGGAAAGCCAGAGTGTGGGTTGTTGGGGTGAGGTCAGAGGAGGTAGAGGAAATAACATGTAGAGGAACATGGAGGTGGATTACTCAGGTAGTTTGCAAGGTGAGGTGTTTGTGAGGGGGAGTGCTACTAGTTTGTGAGTGTGAAGCAGTGAATGAGAGAGTGTGCAGGTGAGGGGAGTGATGAGGGAAGAGTGAGGGATACGAGTAAGGGGTTGAGGGTAGTGAGAGGGTGTTGGGAGTATGTAACGATAGTAGAAGGATAGTAGAGAGGGCTGTAGGAGTAGGGTGCAATGAGAATGGTGCAGAAGGGTAGCGAGGGGTGCATGCAAAAAGTGAGAGTGAGAGCATTGGGAGAAGTGAGCAGGGTACTATATCCCTGGAAGGGTGAGCAGAACATCACATCCCTAGGAAGGGGTAAGAAGAAGGGCACAGAGAGAGGTGAGAAGAGGGTTGCAGTCAGAGGTGTGGGGAGAGTAGTACTAGTGTGACGAGGGGAGAGTAGTATTGGAATGGAGAAGGGAGGGTTGAGTAAGAAGGAGGATCAGGAGGATATAACAGAGAGCAGAAGAGAGTCATAGGGAGAGGAACATCACAGAGTGGAAGGATACAACGCAGGGGTCCTGAGTGTCTGGGAGGTACAACTGCTTACATTTCATCACATCAGGGAACTTAGAGAAGGGACGACCTATTGTTTCCAGAGGGAGATTAAATAGAGAAGGTATTTGCCTTTAGGCCATCACAACAAGGTAAGAGCGAAGGTTACACAGCAGGGATTACCAATCACTAGAGAGCACCCTGGGATGAAGGGACTCATGGGCTATGGAGGCAATGGCCCACACTAGACAAGAGAAAGAGGGACGCCTTCGGAAGCCCCCCTTCCCTTGCCTCTTTTTGCTAATCAAACCCTTGAATCTTCCTGGCCACTCAGCGCGCTACCATGACCATCTGTCACAGCGCTGCAGCCGTATTGTGACCTTTAGACTGTGACTGCACATTGCTCTCTGATCGACAAGGTCATGCAGTGCCCCAGTTTGTTAGTGCATTTTCTGGATTCCAGATTCCTGGGACTCGACTGCCATACTAGTGAGCCTATGGACGCGCCTTCTGATTGCAATTCTGGTGCATGTGTTTCTTTCCTTATCATGCCATCCCCCTGCTGCTGGTATTTGTAGACCGACCTGTTTTATATCCTCCTTTTCTTTTGGGATCCTGGGGTTTTCCCTCATTCTCTGCTCATTCCTTGGATATTGTGAACTATTTAATGTATCTGGAAATGGAGGGCTTTTCTTTTTCAGCGACCTTCTTAGAACTCTTTTACGGCTCTGAACCTTTTGACTGAACTGTTCTTGTTCTGGCAACTCGGTGCAGGTGGGAATCCTCTGGGCTGCTAGTCCTGACAGGAAAGACAGCAGAGGCATCTTCACCCTTTGGTCGTATTTCCTTCATCTTTATGTATGTCTTGCTTATTCCATTGAATCGTATAGTACATTTATGTGTGTGAATATGTTTAGCCTGTTTCTTCTTAACAGCTCGTATAGTAACCAGGGATTTCATTGCAGAATACTCACAGCATACATTTTCTGTGCACATTATTCATCGCGAGAAACTAACCTACAATATATAGTTGAAAACAAAAGGTACATATAGAAAGTTTGTAAAAGGGGATAATGGTATTTTAGGGGTGGGGGTTTGGATGGGGTCTCGTAGGGGTACTACAGTGAGTTTTCCTCACATTGTGCTGCTGCACTGAATTTAAAAATGGTGCAAATTTAAAAATGAAACATTTGGGAATGAAAAAATCAGGAGGCAAAAAAGCCTGTAATCGCTCTCAATAATGTTATGTTGGCTTTTTGTCTCTGCACTTTTCCTTCAGCCCTCAAGGATGAGGAGTGGCTGACTGGGCTCTCCCATTGGTCACTACCACAAATCCACCAACTCCCTTTGCCTCCTGGTGCCCAGATTCACCTTAAAAAGAGCCAGAGGATCTAGCTTCACGGTCCTTGCCTCCCAACTGTGGAATACCCTACCACTGAACATCAAATCCATCTCTACATTTCAATCATTCAGAAAACACGTCATCTCATGGCTACTGAATAAAACCTAACAACTACCATCCTTTCCCTTCCTTAGCCATCCTCCGAGGGACACTCTTGCTGTTGTAGTCATACACAGTGCATGACATGTAAAATGTGGATACTCTAAATGTAAATGTGTGATGTATAACCTGCTAAATGTATAAAATGTACTTTGCAACCGCTTACTTAAGCGCCCTCTTACCTCTGGGTCTGGAGCGCTTTATAAATAAAATAAACAAACAAACCTTAGGGACATGTCATAGCAAAGCGCTCCTCATTCAGAAATCGAAACATTAACTGATGTAACCACCAGTGACTCCTCTAACTATTGTGCTAAGTTGACATTGTTATTGACAATGAATTGTTGAAGCCTACTGGCTCAGACCCTTCTTATGATAATCCTGAGGCAGTTTCATGCCGCAGGCAATGGAGGAGGGCATTTAATGAATGAATTTTTCTGTTCGGGTTCTTCAAACCCAAATGTCCAATGAGCATACTAACACATGCAAGCTCTGTCACTTGTTTTCAGTAGCCTTCTTGGCTGTGGGGTTCTCTATTTTACATTGATCCCTGTTGACTCTGATGCTGTCCCAACATCACAATGGGCAAACAAAGGTGACAATGCGTGTACAGTAGTGTAATTGATTGTGTTACTCACCCTTATAAATATATGTTCATGCATCTGTTATGTCAGAAAAGATATATCTATTGGAAATATTTAGGGATCGGCCACATATAGGATTTCGGGGAAAAGGCGACATAGCAGCAGCATAAAGAGCACTCACAGTTGTTAGATCAGATTATAGACTATTGGTATTTTCTCACAATTTACCGCAATTTTATGGCCACATCCCTAAATATTTCCAAATCTATAATGCACTTAGAGGTGCTTTTAAAATTAGATCCAAAATGAGAGTAGACAATTCAGTGGCCTTTTGACTTTGGGCTTGTATAACAAAGTATACAATAAGACGATGAAAATACCTTGCATCTATAGTCATGACTATAGATCAGGTTTGAAGGCTGGTAGCCGCCTCAATTGCTTGATTACGTACCCCTTCCTAACGCTCCTGGCTCGCACGATACATGTCTCACTGATGCGCCAACTCTGACACTCATCAATGCCCCCTTAACATGTAAAATCGTGGGAAAAATTTGAAAAATGATGTGTGAGGTGGTGCAGAGGTGCTTATCTCTATCACTTGTAACTAAATATTTCAGGATCAAGACAAGAGTCAAATTAATGTTAATCACTATTCAATTCTCCTTTGTCTGTGTGGTTGTCACACATCCTCCAAAAAAACACATACCTTCCTCACCCTTTGCCCAGATCAATTTACCCCAGAATCTCCTGCCAGTCTCCAGGGATTCATGATTGCTGCTTCATCTGAGTGTATGGGGAGAAGATCTAATTTCTAATTGCTAGGCTCATCGCTGATATGGCCCAAACGATACACACTGCTGATGGTTGTCTTGATTTTGTCTTCTCATTGAACACGAACTGGGATCTGCATGTGCAATTGCCATTAACTTCCATGGAGCAACCACAAGCTCGCCCAGTGGTTGGAAAGGTTTACCCAGACTGTACCCCCTCGTTGATAAGGCAGTCTCCTGGTATGGCAATGTTAGGAGCTTTACCGCCAATACCTTCAGTCAAAGGCTTCCTGAAGATGTTCCTCTTTTTGACAGCCATACTGATAATGTAATGTATGGGCAGCGTGATCCCTGCTAAGGACTAGAGAACCCTCTCAATTCAAGGTGCATACATTCTCCTAAAGTCAATATAAACAAGTTTTTCAGTGATGATCCCCATACCATGAAACACCAGTGCAGGTCTCTCAAAATTCATTTGCAAAATCACCAAATATCCATGGGGAAATTATTTTGCGTTAACCCTGAATGACCCAATTTTTCAGTTTATTTAGGATTTGGGATACCCTGAATGCATTGAACCTTTGGGAGGGATGGGGTATACAGTCGGTGGCACCAAATTCGGGTGGCCATGAATGAGCTCAAATCCATACACTGCTCGCAGATTTCTGGGAAAGTATCAGAGAGTGTAGAGGTAAGCAATGCTTCCTGTTGTTGTTTAAGACATTATTCTAATGAGAAGCATTTAACTTTTTATTGTATTTCATAGTTTTACAGGGGGCAGGCAAAAAAACATGATATGATTTTGTTTATAATTGCGAACTTAAATATGGTAATCAGAACGCTTAATAGAATATATATACTCACACATGGTAGATGTCATCTGTGATATCATTGACAATATCCTAAGTAATGTCATATGAGATATCAACAGTGATGTCATGTGTGATGCCATCAGTGTTCTTAGGAACTATTCAATGGGGGCTCATAGTTAAGGTTGTGTCACTTTCCACACCTACTGAATATCAGTGGTTGGTGTACATTTATCCAGTAATTTTTAAAAGAAATTGATGGAGAAGCAGGTGCCCCGGTCCCAAAAAACATTATATAACTACCATGTTGCATTGCAGCCTTGAGGCTTTTTACAAATCAAAAGCCAACATTTTTCTTGATCGATGCAAGGGATTCCTGGGGTAACCCTGAGGGAAAATGAAATAGAAATCTGCTAAAAATGATATTTGGAGGCAGGAAATGAGTGGTTTCTCATCCGAGTGATTTTTATAAAAGGTGACTAGTGTGTTTCATTGTGTGTGTGTGTCTTCGATGCATTTGGCTGCCTCTGATGTCGATGTAATTGAAAGAGTTCTATTCTCTGAGGCTTGACAGGACACTGATTGCTTTAACATGTTTTGAATCCTTCTCCCCTTCATGCTTGCCAACTCTGCCTTTTTAGGCTTTGGCTGCCAGGTCTAGTGTGTGCCCCACTTTGTGCAGCTGGTTTATCGAAAACATTCTCCACCGCCGAACTATGTAATGACTGAGAATATTGGTATAAAATGGATATGTATTATTGCAATGTCATTACCGACATTATGGGAAAAACCAAACGAAAGTGAGTTTTTACCTTGGAATACTGCCATAACTTGGCACAGCCAGCATGGATTGTCTTTTTACATTGGCAAAATTTGGCATGAATTTTTAGCACAGTAAGCATCAAATGTCGAACACAATTAGTATGATTAAAATTTAATTTCCACAATCCCGAAGAGAAGAGTAATATGAGCCTTCACACATTTTTGTTTGTTTTTCTTACTTTTTTATGTAGACATAAGGCACACAGGGAAAGCAAATGTAGGTTAAACTCATGTAGTGTCTGATTAGGAGGAGGGTGTATGGATGCTTTATGGGTGTGTCCAATGGGGCCCTTTGCTGTCTGATGACCTCGAGACTGTCCAATTGCATCTGGTGTCTAATGGGATATCTGTCTGTGGCAGTGTCGAGTGCTGTGTTTCTGACTAATGCGTAGAGTGGCATGCCTGTGTCTGTTATGTGAAAAGTGTGGGAATGAGATGGTGCTTTGTTGGTGTCAGATGGGAATTGCTGGGGCCTGTGTGTCTGATATTAGGATTGGATTAGTTTGGGTTTCTGATATGAGGAATTCGTGGGTCTGTTTGTCTGATGAGGGAATTGGACCGGATTGGGGGTTGGATGGTGGTGAGGAAGGACCCCTGTGTCGGATGGGATGCAATGATCTGTAAGCTGATATGGTATTGCATTGTGTGACAGGAGGGGTGGGCGATGGAGGTTGTGTGCGTTAGAGAGGCCTGGGTATTTGATGGAAAGGAGAGCGGTGGGTATCTAATACGGGGGAGGTGGAGGAACCGGGTGTCCGCTGGTGTAAAGGATGGCCTCGAGCTCTGATGGGCACCTTGGGGTGGGAGTGTGATGGTGGTTTGTGGTGTCTGATGAAGGTGTTTCAAAGCAGTGTATGATGTGAAATGGACCAGAAAGTGTGTTGTTGTATTTATTTGTATTTATTTTATTTGGATGTCTGATGCGGAATCTGGGTGTCTGGTTTTAATCTGAGTATCTGATACGGAGTTTGGCTGTTTTGGTATGTCTGTTGCAGCTTGCGGTTATCCACTGGTGAGCCAGATGGGTGGTGGGGTAGATTTTCCTTCGGGGTAAGTGATGGGGCTGGGTGAGCATGTATCTGTTGGGGTGAGATATGTAATGGTGGTGGGAGTTTGTGGGTGTCTGGTGAACTGGGGACTCCCAGCCCTTTAGGATGAGTAGAAATACCCTAGAGATGGGTGGGGATGCAGATTTTAATCTAACATCAATAATTCAGATCACAGAAATAGCTTGGCAAAAGGTTAGTCTGTTTTAATGTAAGTAAGTAAAACAGGGAGTACAACGAACACCAGCAATCGCTCGATACTCAACTCTCAACTCATTTAATAAAAACAATATTTTTATAGACCAAATGTGTCAAGACTGACGTATAGACCTGCGTCATTACCAACGCCATCCTACCTGGCAAACTTCTAAAACCTATCGGGATGCGGGATTTGCTCTAAGTGAACTACTAAGCATAGGTGTAATATCTGTATAGAGTACCAGAGAGAAATAATTGGATATTCAACAACAGGTGGGACAAATGAGCCCTCCCTTCAAGATGGCCAATATGAATAAGGATATACAGTATGATAAAGTGTCCATATCATTTGAGAGGTACCCACTGAGTCATGTTTTCTTTCTTTGCATTCTGGGGATTGTGGTTTACAACATTCCAACTGCTGTCAAGGAGCCTACACTGTGCACCACTGGAAAAGACTGGAGGACTCCATCATGGTATGGAAAGATAAGGTAAAACAAAAACTTAGTGTGTGTTTTGAATCATGTGTGTGTTTGTGTATGTTTTGCATATTAGCTTATGAATGAGTGGCACATGTGTGAGTGAGTTTGCAAGCATGATGGGTGCATGTCTTTTTGCTATGGCAGAGGGACTGAACAATCAGCAAGAATGGTTTTACCCTGCCAAGTTGACATTGTGGACACCTCCTTGAAAGTGTATCATAGTTGCAACACAGGCATATATGTGGGCACAGACAGCATGAGCAATTTCTTTAAAGGGCCATGCTGATATGCATTGTTGACAGAAGAATCATGAATGAACAAAGCTTTCCAATGACACTGCAGCCAGGTATCGAGGACTCCATCAAGAGGGCCCAAGAGGGGTTGAGGCAGCAAAGAGCCTAAACCAGGGCGAGAAGCCACATACTACACGCCAGGGTGAGAAGGCAAACATCCCAAGAGAGCTAAGGCACCTGAGAACCCACATACCGCAAGCAGGCAGAGAATCCATCTGGCCCATAGTGACCACCAGCATCAAAACCCTTAAAAGGTGTGTGCAACTCGAGGTGGGGTAGGAGCCAAAGGGCGTCCGAATCAAGCCAGACATGGTCCAGCTACCCAAAGACATTTCAGAGGACTTTGCTTTATAGAGAAATAGAACTGAATAGCAGGCCAGAGGCCTAGAGACACTGATTACTGCATTATAAACCCAGTAGGAAGCGCCAAGGAAATGCATGAGACCTTTGTGTGGGAACTGTGGATCAGGCAAAAGGCCCGGAGACATTGGCTGCTGAACAGTCTGGAATCCTCTTAGAGCAAGACACCCTTATCTAGTCCTGAGACAATCTAGGGCAGGTCAGAAACCAGCCTAGAATTTATTACTATATAATAAAACTACTGAGTTTGAACCACAATGAGGTGTCCATCTCCTGATTCTGAATTACCACAAGTGATATCAGAAGTTGGATCTGCGTGATACGATACAGAGGCAGACTCTGACAGGCCTCCACATGCCCAAACCTATCGATGCATGTTCTCCCACAGGACAGTGGGATATCAAACTATACTTGGGGTCAATCAGGTAGCAGCCTCCCAAAGATAGGGGTTTCTGAATATGACGATGAACTTGGGCCCCCAGGTACTGAATATTTTTCAAACGCTAGCGATAGTGTCATTGAGCCTCTAGCTCAAGAACTCTCAGAATTAGATATAGCATCTTTCCCATCTTTAGAATCGATCCTCAAGGGAATTATCTGGTATAAGCAGACCAGCACCATTAAGTAACCAGGGCCTTCCCTACAGAGTATTACAGCCGTATAGGGAAGGGGAAGTCTTGAGTGCTTTATTGAAAAATTTGATGGGCTAGACACTCAAATCCACTGGGATGATGCCCTTATAACGGTTACATGTTACTTTTTACTGAGCACCATTACTTAAGGGAGAGTTACAACTATCCTACCCAGCAACCAATGCAAGTGGGAGCACTCCCTTTAATGAAATATAGAAAGCCCTCCTCGGAAAAGTCGGACACACTGGGCCTCATTACGAGTTTGGTGGTAACCGTGCCGGAAATTCCGGCAGGTTACCACTGGACTCGTATTACCATTTCGCCTCCGTGATTCCTGGAACCACAGGGGCATTACAACCCCGGTGACCCGGTAATTCCGGATGCGGAATTCGGTAAATCCCCATTCCCATGGAGTCCCATAGGACTCCATGGGGATGAGGAAGTGGAAACACTGGCACCATCTTGTAATGGTGCCGGTGTTTCCACGTCCGCCTGCAGGTGGGTGGTGTTAAACCTGCCAGGTCAGACCTGGCGGGAAAGACACCTCCCACATGCAGGACTCAAGATCAGCCGGTCCGTAAACAACGGTGGCGGCAGGTTTACCGCCACCATTATTTCCGGACCGACTGACTCGTAATGGGGCCCACTGAGTTTTTCTTCCAGAGAAACCATTGCAACACTCATCCACTCCTGAATGAGGCCACCTTGTAGCTGCCCGTGAGAACCCAGAATCTGATTAGCCAATGTCTGGGGAAGCCAATCTCATCTGAGGTCCTGGTAATATTCCATGTGGAGAGATTGATTAATGACTTGCTCAACCCTCTCTAGAGAGCTGTCTTACAACATCCTCAACCCTCTCTGGATATGGTTGTTCAAATTGCCCATGCCTCCCACGAGGCTTTCCAGTTTTTAAGCACCACTCTGGGAAGCCCCCTGCACCCTGGAGGAACATTCAACCTTCTTTCAAGGACATTCTCCCTTCCTTGGTTAAGGGTTGGGAAATTCCAACTTCCTTTGTCCTGAATAAGAAGACTGATAATGAGCTGTGCCACCTAAAACCACATGCGAGAGCAGAGGAGGCTGCTTCTAGAATGAAACCCATTCCTCTACCATCCGCACATGTTTCTCCTAGAGAGGAAAAGGGCACTTTGCCTGCACCTACTTGAAAAACCAGCCTGAGGAACCTGTGGCGATAGGGTGTTTAGAGTCCAAAGAATTGAAGCCATGGGAGGAGAACCAGTATGTAAACCATGTAGACACTGACAACTTCCTATGTTCTATGTGTCCCATTCAGGTCCGCAAGCCAATCAGAGTGACTGACTTCCGGCCAATGCCCTGATCGACTAAGGTAGCAAATAGATGGTGATTCACTTAGAACACCCATGCAACCTGGATTTGAAAGAACTGGTGAAGATAACTGCGTCCCTTAAAACCACATGGCTGACCATGAGAAACCCGTAGAAACTGACATCTTCCTAAATTCAACAACTCCCTTTCAGATCCGCGAGCCAGTCAGAGTAAATTAAGTCTGAGCCAATGCCCTAATCGATTCAGGTAGCAAACAGAAGGTGATTCTTTCTGACTTAGAACACCCATGCAACCTGGATTTGAAAGAACTTGTGAAGAGAACTTGCATCTATGGGGATACAGAGATCTACCCCAAAATTCCCCTTACCTTAGAGGTCAGGGAATAATTCACACCCTTAAAGGTAGCCATTGTTCTGGGAATTCCAGAAGAGATAAACATTGAGGCTGATTTTTCCCTTCTTTTCAGGCTTACTCTAACCAGGTCACAAGAAAGAGATCCCAGAGAAAGACACACCTCTGTCATCCTGTGTGGAATTGTCAGAGAAAAGACCAGAAGCACTGTTGAACTTGCAGGAATCTATCTTTAGCCGAGTCACAAACACTCAAGAGCAGGCTCAAATCTAAGGGAAAGAGCAAGTGACGAGTCCAGGAAATGTGTGCCCTCTTCTAAAGGGGATCCACCTCCTGTGGGACTAGGGAGGTGAGTCCACTAAGCCTACCACCCCCTAGGGGACAGGGCAAGCAGATTCTCCATGTGGGTGAATCCCCCTGGGAGGACAGTCAATACCAAAACATGGATATGTGTTATCCTCCCTTGTCCCAGGTAGCTAATATTGTTAGTGGCAATAGGGGGATTGCACCAGACAACCACGGGCATGTTCAAAAGAGGTAGCTGGTATGGTGCCTGACCCTTGGATATTGCCCTCATTGTATCTCCCCAAGAAGGAGAATAAAGGGCCTGTGAGAGAGGCAAGCAAGCCTGCAGAGCCGAGATGCAGAGGAGTGCCATATCCCCCATTGAAGCAGAATCAGGAATCAGGAAGCAGCCCCATGCAGATGGTTATGGAGCAAGAAAGCCTGCACAACGCTGCTATCTGTAACTGGGCCTGAAGCTGGAGAAGCGTGGCCCACCGACAAGGGAAGAGATGCAGCCAAACAAAACATGGTTGAACTGTGCTGGCTGGAGCCGCTGCTGAAGTCCCATCAGGAACTGACAGGAAGCTCTGAAGCATGTGCAGTGATGCGGTTGACACCACCATAGCAATTCTGGTATGCGTTGCATTCAAGGAACTGGGAATATGGCGGACAGGCACACAGAGACTCCAAACTGGGATGAGAAGCTAAAAGGCCCAAGAGAGCCTGAGGCACTAGACTACCCAAAACAGGACAAGAATCCAAATATCCCAAGCCAGGGTGAGAAGCTAAATGACCAAAGAGGTTCTGAAGCACCAGACCACCCGAAATGGGGCAAGAATCCACATACCACAAGCCAGGGTGCGAAGCTAAAGGAATGAAGAGGTTCTGAGGCACCAGAACACCTGAAACGGGGCAGCAATCTACATACCCCAAGCTGGGGTGAGAAGCTAAAGGAAAGATGAGGTTCTGAGGCACCAGACCACCTGAAATGGGGCAAGAATCTACATACCGCAAGCTGGGGTGAGAAGCTAAAGGCCCCAAAAGGAGCCGAGGCTCCAGACAGCCCAAACAGGGTGATAAACCATACCCCCCAATCTGGGGTGCAAAGGTAAAGAGCCCACGAGGAGCAGAGGTACCAAGGAGCCACATAACCTAAGCTGAGAATAGAAGGTGAACAGCCCAAGAGTGGTCGAGGTATCAGATAGTCCAAATCTGGACAAGACCCCACATACCCCAAGCCAGGGTGAAAAGATGAACATTACAAGAGGGCTGAGAAACCAGTTTACCCAAACCCGGGTGAGACTTCCCATACCCCAAGCCAGGGTGAGAAGGAGAACAGCTCTAGAGGGCTAAGGCATCAGATAATACAAGCTGGGGCGAGACCCCACATACCCCAAGCTAGGTTGAGAAGGCAAAGAGATCAAGAGGGGCTGAAAGACAAAACCGTCCAAGCCGGGCTGAGAGCACAGATACCCCACGAAGGGGGGGGGGGGCACCTGAGAGCGCAGGTCAGGGACTAGAATGGGACACCAGCAGATCAACCACAAAAGGGGGGGTGGAACCTGACAACCCGGCGAGGGGTAGAAGCCAAAGGGGATTCAAAACAACCTGATAAGGCCTGGCTACCCAAGAACATTTGAGAGGACTTGGCTTTATAGAGAACTAGAACTGAATAGCAGACCATGAGGCCTAGAGACACTGATTACTCCATTGTATGCAAGCTGGGAAGCCCCAAGGAAACTTATTGAACTGTTGTGTTGGAACTGTGGATGAGGCAAAAGGCCCAGAGGCAGTGGCTAGAAAAAGGTTCTTGGCAATTTTCGAATTGTGGAACAATCTCGAGGGGGTCAGAAACCATCCAAGAAAATACCATTTGGTCAAAAGACCTTAAGTGAGTTTGTGTTCTCAATAGATACTTTTCCTCTGTAATGGTAGAGCCAGGATCAGGCAAGTTTAGGTTTCTAGACACGGACAGACTATATGTTGTATGATATCCTGACTTGCACTCTTTTTTTCTAACTTTTCCTTAGCACAAGGACCAGGGTCATGGGCTAGTGCAGGGTTTTGGGAATATAATAAAGTGACCCAGTTTAAACCAGTATGAGTAGTCAGTCTCCTGATCCTGACTTACCAGACCAGGCATCCAGTCACTTCACATCTCTCTTCCTCGTCCCACTTCTTTATTACCTCCACCTCAGATGTGTTCATTCCAATATCCCATCAGAAATCTATTGCATTACCCAATGTCCCTGTTCCTTATCACACAAAACCATTAGTAATATTTTGTACTACCCCATCTTCGAGTTCCTCATCCCAGTACCTCATTAGTAATCCATTACATAACCCCCACCTCCCACTCCCTCCTCTTAGTACAGTAATAGTAATCCTGTGGGATATTTTAACCCATACAAATGAGCCCCACTGCCTCAATTTACAAATGGCGAAAGAAACAGCCAAAAATGGATGCGCTAACCCCTGTATGCGCAAAAAACTGCAAAACTGCGCATGGGTCACACTCACCAAAGGCTGCACACTCCTGCCACACAAAGTGGGGGTGACAACAGAATGCTCACTGCAGGAAAATGCCAGTGGGTGTTTTTACAGTTAACAATAAGCAAGGCCACAGAATTGGGCTATTTTGCAACGTTCATAGTGCTGCTTTGGCACTACATCCATTCATTTTCCAATGAACCATTGAAATTAAAATTGTACTGAAATCACAGATCCTCCAGGTGGCTCAGAGAAACCGGGCCTCACTGACTGACAGCAGCTAAGAAATGTATTTTATGAAAAACCAGTCCAGCAACAGTTTGTTTTCAGTTACACTGGAAAAATGCAGCTATTAGTGGCAACATATAACAATTTCAGCTGTACACAGAAAACTCCAAACAAAGTCTGGATACATATATTCAGATTGCAAAACAAAGCCTAGCTCTCAAGGACAGAAATAATGCTGAATTAAAAGTCTATGGGCTGCATAAGAAAAGTGGATTTAAAAGACTCAGTTTAAATGTGCTTTTTCAGGGAAGAAGTGCAAAAATCACCTGTTTAAAAGCAAGTTGTTGTGAAGGGCCTAATTCTTTAAATATCAAAATCTACCTATAAACTGTGTTCAACTTATATGTTGTAATGAAAGCTGTAGGTAATTCTTTAAAGTCAAAACCCATTTTGGAATTAAATAATTAATTCTGACTTGACAGTGCCCAGCCTGGGAAAGATGACACTTCATGTTAACACCTTGTTGCTACAGAAAGGCTTAATTGATGCTGTGAGGTTCTCGCATATTGACAACAATGAACTGATTAGACATTCAACTGGGGCCCAGCCAAGGTCAATGGCAGGCTGCTACTGATCCCTACAGGGGCGAGGCCTCCACCCTGATCAAAGGAATTTGACAGCTGTTGCCAGTTGAATGGAAGTAAAAAAAACTGCCAAGAACTTTGGGTGTTTAAATGCCTATTTGTGATTAAGTTTTGAAACTCTTTAACTTTGCAACATGAAGGAGGACAAATCTAAAAATTGGTAGTTGTAAATCTAATGTTATGTCCTTTCTTTGAAGACGTGAGTGAACCTTGTACTGCATAAGGAACCAAAGATACACCAAAACACTGATTCCTGACTACACCCTGATTTCCACGGAGCACTTTGTTCCTGAATTCTTCAACCTATCCAGAACTTTTCATCTTGTCCAGATTACAGAACACTTTGCAAAACCAAGGCCCAGCAATTTCTAAATTTTTATTTCAGCTAGGCCCTAATCCTGAACCACCATAAACTTCAGGAAAGAATAATTCTGATCCAGTGTGCTTTGCTACCATACAAACTTGCCTACTGAACTCGCAATCCCGCTAATCTACAGCGTCCAGTGACCAGAAGGGCCAATCTAATCCAATCCAATCCAATGTGAGATGCAGTCCAATTGATCAGAACCGCCCAGCTGACCATCCCGCCAGGGATGCCCTGCTGCCTGTAGACCCGACCCGTGATGACCAGAACCCTGACGGTCCAATCTTAATTTATAGTGGATTGTAAGTATCAACAGGAATCATAGTAACAATAGTATAATTGCCTTGTCCTATCCCAATCTCAACCCATCCTCTCTTTAATTTAAGAATGTACAGTGTCATACCAGTTTGAAACCTTGCTTTGATTTCTTGTGCTAGTGATCATTTCTTGAAAATCCTTTTGTCTAGTGAAAATCCCAAACCCTTAACATTATCCCACAGGTAATCCGACTGAGTCCTCCAAGGCAGACACAGAGGCGCTGGGGTTGGTTTCCGTGGACCATTCTGGGGCTTACTGTGTTTCAAACTGGTAACCAGCCTGAATACCCTAGTCTTGAGGATAATTGCCATTGTAGGAACTGATTTCTATTTTAATTTTAGCATCTTTATTTTCAAAAACACCTCTCATTCAAACTTGCATAACTTCTTCAATTTTATAGATAGAAACTTAATTTCTACTCTCACTTAAACCTAAGACCCTTAGCTACATCCATGAATAAAAAAGGCATTGCAAAACAGTATATTTGACCCATTTTTATTAAAGGTTGCATAGCGGAAATTAGGTGCAAATTCACATTTTGCAAATGTTTTACACGTGTGAATTCCCATTCAAAGTGTTTCTTAACTTCCATTCTGATCTAAATTGTGTACTGTGGATAATATTGTAGTTTATGTTGGTTAGAACCTGTTCAGTGCTGCTCCCTATGAATTTCTATCAATTTAAGGATTTTTGCACACTTTTCCTTGTTTCACAAAGCCATTTTCAACTGTCATTTTAAAAAGTGTAAATTCCCCAAAAACGCTTTTCTCTCTTGTTTGGCGAGGGAAGATTATATTCAAACACTGTACTCTGTTCTTATTCCTGAATACCTGCTGATTACTTACATCTGTGTGGAATTGCTCATTTGTGAATTGAGAACTTTGCAGGGGGAAACCTTAACCTAAGCTCCATCTTTTCACAAGCCAAAACTGTTCTTTTTCCTGTGTTTTCTATTCTGCATTCCTATAAGTGAATTCTATTGCTTTACCTAATTTCTGAATTATTTTGTCACCACATTGGTGATTGATTGCTGCCCTATATATATATATATATACATATATATATATATATATATATATATATATATATATATCACCAGCCTGATTCATGGTCCACTGCGACCTTGGGGTATTTTGAGAAGGGTGTGATATGAGTGGTATATCACTCCAAATATTGAACCTATAGAATGTGATGATGGAAATGCATTGGAGGGACAGGGCCTCCCTGTCCTTGTCCTGTAGTCCTTTTTCACTTGTGTTCTGTATTGTTCTCTGCCCAGGAGTCCATGTGGGACTCCTGGCAGTGCAGCTCTTCCTGTTTTTGGTTTGGTGTACAGACCCCTGGGATACCCTTATGGCACCAATGGGTGAGGGTACAACCCTGTGCCCCTAGTGTATGTTTTTGGGCACCTGTGGGTGGCCCACAGAGCAGGGTATGGGCTGGTGACAGCTCCATGCTGAATTTGACAGGTGCTCTGAGTATCCTCCATTTTGGGATGCCCAGGCCCTGACATTGGAATCAGTTGATTCCTGATGGGAAACAAGATGCCCCCCTGCTTTCTATTGCCTGTTCCCTTGTTTTCCCAAAGTCCTGGGAAGCCCAGACTCTGTCCCTTCCCCCTGACTGGCTGTTGGGTGGAAGTTCCATATATGGTGTTGTAGTGAAGTCCAGTCCAGACTGGCTGGAGCCTTCCCAGTGATTGTATGTTGTGGGTACACCCTATGGGTGGGACCTGGGTGAATGGAGTGTGTGACCAATATGCACTTCTTGTTGTGGCTGTCTGGTTTCTGGTATGAGAGAAAAAGACTGAGACAGCCCTGCCCGAAACTGGCCTGAATGCAGTCTGTAGTGTTGAATGGCTGGGTACTTGTCCCAATCCACATTCCTTGTTGTGAGTGTCTGAGAGGGAGGAGGATGGCCTGAATGCACTGTGTGCCTAATTGGCTGACTGACTGCATGAATGCCCTTCTGTATGATTGGTTGCTGAGTGTGACCCAGCAGTGTGGATGAGAAACAGGATAGTATATCTGGGGACCTCTCACCACTGGAAATTGTTCAGAAGCTGTGCCTACACTTGAAGAGTAACTGGAACTGCTGATATTTGATGCCCAGCTGGAAGAAGAAGACTTGCTGTTGCATTTGCTTCAACCTGATCTGAAAGCTGCCGAATTCGTCGACGACTGATCCGAGAGAGGACCTGGTAAGGCGCCCTCTTCCCGTGCTCCGAGGGACCATCGAGCACTGCTGACCTTCGCCGAAGCTCTCTGGGAGTCAGCCCCTCGAAAGGCTGCCGACCGGAGACGGGACCGCCGAGGAGATCGAAGTGAAGCACCCGGACTTCGCCACCGACGAAGTCCATTGCCGTTGACCAGGGTTCGCAGGTTTGTGTAACCGCTGGAGGCTCGTCGAAGTTGTGTTGCCCCAGAAGAGGGGACCGGTTGATACCGTGCCGCCGACGAGCGGAGCCGCCCGCTCCTTTGCCTAAGAACATTTGAATCAAAGGACTCCCTTGTCCGCACCGACGACCGCTTTATCCTGCCGGAGAGAGTCAAGGCTGCCGACGCGCCGAGGAGAATCCGCCGGTGGGTTTCCCGCCACCTGAAGGCCACAAAGACTTCGACGACTCAACGCCCTTGCTGTGCCACAGTTCTTCCGAAACTCTTTGCGGTCCAGAACTATCAAACGCCGAGGTGCCCTGTACACCTCATCCTCGCAGAAGGGTGTGATATGAGTGGTATATCACTCCAAATATTGAACCTATAGAATGTGATGATGGAAATGCATTGGAGGGACAATCCTCACAGGATGTCGCCGACGAGCACCGCCTGGATCGACGCCGTGGTCTCGGCACCCTCGAACTTCTCATCGACGCCATCAACGCCAAGTTCACCTTCTTCGGCGCCTCTCGACGATCCGTGACTCCTGCTTGAAAGGGGGTCACTCAAAAAGGATCCATCAACGCTTCTTCGAAGAACTCTGCTCCACCAGATACATTGGGGGGTAAAAATATTATAGGAGGAAATAAGACTATAGAGCAATATATGGACTGGGCTTGTGGTATATCTTTATTTTACAGGTTGCCCAGGTGGGGGGATCGCCACACAGAACTGTGTTTAGGTAATTGACTCAGTATCTTGCCTATTGTTTCAACCATCTTGCTTTCCCTCCTCTCTCTATTGCTGGTTTCCTTTTTATTGATCTGTGTGACATTTTAACAGTATAGTTGATGGACTTTAATGAGATCTGATAATATTGGTGGTACCACTTTAGAACTGTATATTTTTGCCATTGTTGATTTCTGAGTACAAAGTGAGTTATTGTGCTAGTGTACATACCTTTGAATATTAATTATATAAAGACTGTGTTTTCAGTAATACAGTGTGTGGACATTCCTTTGTGGGGGCTTGGGGACTACATTGTACTTAAGAACCAGCCTGCATCACCTCCTGAGAAGCTAGGCCTTGATTGCTCGACCACATACCAATAATAGAGAATCTTGGCTGGGGTCCTCTGTGCCTCTCCTCTACCATATAGAGAGCAGAAGTACAGACACCCCCCTCCAGTCTTTACACTGGTGGCAGTGGTGGGATGCTTATGGTTTTAAGAATCAGTGTCACTTACAAAATATCTGCACTTTATTAAATTAAGGTTTCGTTGTGTATAAAATAACTGCACTACAAGCAAAGGAGTCTATTGCAAATGGTAATTTGACTAGGATGAGCTTAGAGGCTCTCCAGAGTGTTTGTCAAGCCAGGGAGTTAGACTTTGTGGATAAGTCTAGGGCTGAGCTGATAGCTGCCCTGGTGGACTACCAGACTGATGGTGAAACTCTTGATGAGGGCGGGAATGAAACCAATGAGGACTCTGCCCATGGGGTTTCTGCTGAATCTGTTTCTGGCAATGCCACCATTCCTGCTGCCTCTGTTCCAAACCCCAGCCCTGCTCTTCAGGGGGAATCCCTGAAGATTGAACTTTTAACATTGGAGCTACAACGGGAACAGTTAGCCTTTCAATACAAAAAGTTGGCAACCAAAGCTGAGTTGAAGAAAGAGGAGTTGGCACAGCAAGTGATACTCAAAGATAGGGACACTGAGCACCAAAGAATCCAGCTAGAGAAAGCTAGAGTGGAGACTTCAGCTAAACCAGTAGAGAGTGGCAGGTCCCCACCCACCAAGTTTATGAAAGATTTGGTTGGTGTGTTTGCAGAGGGTTCTGATATCCTCCAATGGATTGAAGCATTTGAAATGGCTTGTGCAATTCATGATGTTGACAAAAGAGATTGGGCTAAGTATTTGGTAAGCAGAGTGCCTCAGACTGGGTATGACTGTATTCTGAAACTGAGTGTGGAAGACAGGGGTCGTTATGAGTGTATGAAATCTGCTTTGATTGCCAAGTTTGGCAAGACACCGTCCCAATACCTTAAAAGGTTCAGGGAATTTAAGAAAAGAGAGAATGTGTTTCAGGTTGACTGGGTGAGTGCTGCGCACATGAACATGATGGGGTGGATTGATGGTTACAAGGTGAAAACCTTTGTTGAATGGTCCCACCTGTTGTTTTTTGAGCATTTTTCTGAAGCCAGCTCACCAGAGCTGCGTCAGTATGTTGCTGACCAGAACATTTTGGATCCCTTTAAACTGGCTAGGTTGGCTGACAAGTGGGTCTCCCACCGGGTGTCCCCTAAGGACTCCAGTGGCAAGGACAAGGACAAAGAAAAGGGGCCTCTCAGAAAGCTGAGGAGTCCCAAAGGCAGTCACAGTCGGGTAAACCTAAACCTTCCTCTCCTAAGACCCAAAAATCTAGTGGGGATCAGTCATCTGTGGGTGGGAATAAGAGTAGTGGTCCACCTGCTGCAAAGCAGGCTCCCAGTGGTTCCAGTACCGTACCCCGCACTCCTGGCACTTGTTGGGATTGTGGGGCTCTGGATCACAGAAGGAGTGACTCCAAGTGTAAAGGTAAGGCACTTGGAGTACAGGCGGTCAGCCTGAACTACACTTACCCCATGTCAGAGGTGGAGGCCACTGTCCTCCCCTCCTCTACAGGAATCACATTTGGTGCTCCTGTAGAGATGTCCTTAGTGTCCCTTGGGGCCGGGACCAGTACGCAGAGGTATTGGCGACTATCCCACAGAACACCCGTAGGTTTTTGAGAAGTGTCCTCTTGAATGGCCAGCCTTCTACTGGCTTGAGAGACACTGGGGCAAGCATGACAGTGGTGGACAGGACCCTGCTCAAGCCAGAGGACTATGTAGGTGCTCCTCTGAGAACCACCAGGTTAGCTGGAGGGCCTCCCAAATTATTGCCGGTAGCCTTAGTCAGACTCATTGGAGACAAGACAGCAAAGCTTCCTGTCCTGGTTCAGGACAATGTCCCTGCTAACATTCTGTTAGCTAATGATCTAGTGGAGTTGGGGTTGATCTTGGATGGTCTTCCCATGACTGCTGCTGCAGTCATTAGGTCACAGGTGACACAGGGTCTGGCTGTGAGTCAGGTACCCGAGCCAAAGGCGAGGCCTAAGGCAGGACGAAGGAAGAACAAGAAGACAACCTCTGTGCCAGGGGCCCCTTCTCTTCCTGCTGTTCCTACAGCACCCATTTGGATCCATGCTCCGGACGGGCTGGATCCAGTGGTAAACCCTGTCTCAACTCCTGTGGGAGAAGAGCCAGAAGACTCTCCTGTGGGAGAGGTTCTCAACCCGGAGGATCATCCTGATCTTCAATGCTTGTTAGCAGACTTCTGTAAGGGACAGAGAGAGTGTCACTCTCTCAAGGGTATGAGAAAACAGGCCCTGTCCCAGGCACGAGGAGAAGTGCCTAGGACCTTCCAGATATATTGGGAGGGTGAGCTCCTTGTTAGTGATCCCACTAAGCCTGAACCTGGTGCCCTCAAGAGGTTGGTGGTACCCCAGGTTTACAGGCCCTTCATACTGCAGTTGGCGCATGAGGTGCCCTTAGCTGGTCATCTTGGTACCAAGAAGATTAAACAGAGGCTCTCTGCCCATTTCTACTGGCCACGGATGGGAGTAGAAGTGGAGTCCCACTGCAGGACCTGCCCAACTTGTCAGTTGTCTGGCAGGACTGGAGGCAGTGTCATTGCCCCACTGCAGCTATTGCCAGTGGTTGGCACACCATTTGAGAGGGTGGGCATCAACATTGTCAGTCCCCTGGACCCTCCCATTTCAGGTGGACATCTGTTCATCCTGGTCTTGGTAGATCATGCCACCAGGTACCCTGAGGCTATACCCCTTCGGACTGTAACTGCCAAAATGGTTGCCAGGGCTCTCCTGGGCATTTTCACCCATGTTGGATTCCCTAAGGAGGTTGTCTCTGACAGAGGATCCAACTTCATGTCTAGTTACATGAAGACCATGTGGAAAGAGTGCGGGGTAACCTATAAGTTCCCCACCTCTTACCACCTCCAGACCAATGGTCTGGTTGAGAGATTTAATAAGACTCTCAAGGGCATGATAGGTGCTTTGGAAGAGCCCCTACGGAGGAAATGGGATCTCCTCCTGTCATGCCTGCTGTTTGCTTACAGAGAGGTACCTCAAGAGGGTGTTGGTTTCAGCCCCTTTGAGTTACTCTTTGGACATCCCGTGAGGGGGCCCCTAGGCTTCATCAGAGAAGGCTGGGAAGCCACCCCTACAGGTCCCGCCAAGCAAGTGGGGCACTATGCGTTGGGCCTCAGACGGAGATAACACAGATGATGGGTCAGGTGACAGCGAATATCAAGGCCAGCCAGGAATTGAATAAGTACTGGCATGACCTTAAAGCATTGCACGTGGATTGGACTCCGGGACAGGAGGTCCTTGTGATGGAGCCCACCAAGCCTCGGGCATTGGCAGATAAATGGACTGAACCCTTCAGGATAATCTCCAAGATGGGCATGGTCAATTATCTGGTTGACATGGGAATCCCAGGGGTAGCCCCTCAGGTACTCCATGTTAACAGGCTCAAGCCTTTCCACAGGCGAGCAGAAGTCTCATGTTTTCCCAAAGTCCTGGGAAGCCCTGACTCTGTCCCTTCCCCCTGACTGGTTGTTGGGTGGAAGTTCCATATATGGTGTTGTTGTGAAGTCCAGTCCTGACTGGCTGGAGCCTTCCCAGTGACTGTATGTTGTGGGTACACCCTGTGGGTGGGACCTGGGTGAATGAGTGTGTGACCAATATGCACTTCTTGTTGTGGCTGTCTGTTTTCTGGTATGAGAGACAAAGACTGAGACAGCCCTACCCGAAACTGGCCTGAATGCAGTGTGTAGTGTTGAATGGCTGGGTACTTGTCCCAATACACATTCCTTGTTTTGAGTGTCTGAGAGGGAGGAGGATGGCCTGAATGCACTGTGTGCCTGATTGGCTGACTGACTGCATGAATGCCCTTCTGTATGATTGGCTGCTTAGTGTGACCCAGCAGTGTGGATGAGAGACAGGATAGTATATCTGGGGACCTCTTACCACTGGAAATTGTTCAGAAGCTGTGCCTACACTTGAAGAGTAACTGGAACTGCTGATCCTCGACGCCCAGCTGGAAGAAGAAGACTTGCTGTTGCATTTGCTTCGACCGGATTGGAAAGCTGCCGAATTCGTCGACGACTGATCCGAGAGAGGACCTGGTAAGGCGCACTCTTCCTGTACTCCGAGGGACCATCGAGCACCCTTGACCTTCGCCGAAGCTCCCTGGGAGTCAGACCCTCGAAAGGCTGCCGACCGGAGACGGGACCGCCGAGGACATCGAAGTGAAGCACCCAGACTTCGCCGCCAACAAAGTCCATTGCCGTCGACCAGGGTTCGCAGGTTTGTGTAACCGCTGGAGGCCCATCGAAGTTGTGTTGCCCTAGAAGAGGGGACTGCTTGACGCTGTGCCGCCGACGACCGGAGCCGCCCGCTCCTTTGCCTAAGAACATTTGAATCGAAGGACTCCCTTTTCCGCACCGATGATCGCTTTATCCTGCCGGAGAGAGTCAAGGCCGCCGACGCGCAGGAGAATCCGCCGGTGGGTTTCTCGCATTCTGAAGGCCACAAAGACTTCGACGACTCAACGCCCTTGCTGGGCCACAGTTCTTCTGAAACTCTTTGCGGTCCAGAACTATCAAACGCCGACAAGCCCCGTATACCTCATCCTCGCAGGACATTGCCGACGTGCACCGCCTGGATCGACGCTGTGGTCTCGGCACCCTCGAACTTAGCATCAATGCCGTTGACGCCAAGTTCACCTTCTTCGACACCTCTCGACGATCCGTGACTCCTGCTTGAAAGTGTGTCACTCAAGAAGGATCCATCGACGCTTCTTCGAAGAACTCTGCTCCACCAGGTACATTGGGGGGGTAAAAATATTATAGGAGGAAATAAGACTATTGAGCAATATATGGACTGGGCTTGTGCTATATCTTTATTTTACAGGTTGCCCAGGTGGCGGGATCTCCGCACAGAACTGTGCTTAGGTAACTGACTCAGTGTTCTGCCTATTGTTTCAACCATCTTGCTTTCACTCCTCTCTCTATTGCTGGTTTCCTTTTTATTGATCTGTGTGACATTTTAACAGTATAGTTGATGCACTTTAATGAGATCTGATAATATTGGTGGTACCACTTTAGAACTGTATATTTTTGCCATTGTTGATTTCTGAGTACAAAGTGAGTTATTGTGCTAGTGTACATACCTTTGAATATTAATTATATAAAGACTGTTTTCAGTAATAACACTGTGTGGACATTCCTTTGTGGGGGCTTGGGGACTACACTGTACTTAACAACCAGCCTGCATCACCTCCTGAGAAGCCTGGCCTTGATTGCTCGACCACGTACCAATAATAGAGAATCTTGGCTGGGGTCCTCTGTGCCTCTCCTCTACCATATAGAGAGCAGAAGTACAGACACCCCCCTCCAGTCTTTACATAGACATAATAAATACGTATTTCATCTGTGCTTTACATGCTAGGCGAGACCCAGTTGTATTGCCTGATTGAAATCCTTAACAGATTTTGGGGGCTTGTGCTGTGATTTTGAGTTCGAGTTACCACCCGTGACAGTCTAACACAGCATACTAGCCTGCAGGGTACAGACACCTTGTGTGGTTGGTATACTGTGCTACACTGTACAAGCACCTCTCAAAATAAATTCTCCAAAAATCAGGCCTGTTTGTAAAAGTAAATTCACCCTGAAATAAGTCATAAGGAAATTGATATTTCCAAAATGGCAATCCCAATAGAACTTAATATGGCTAGGGAGCAGATTCCTGCACAAACTGTTTGTCAGGGGTGAGTGGCCTGAACAGAATGAGCAGATCTGGCTACAAGAAATCAAAGATCCCGGGAGGATAGCACAGCGGCAACGTGCGTGCCTTGGAAGCAAGATGACATGAAGCAACACAGGTTCGAACCCCGGGTCCGCGCTTTGAAACCTGTGGGTGTTTAAGCGCGTTATAAATACGCAACTAAGAGAAAAACAATTACTCAACTACAGAACAAACAATTCCTGTAACAGCGCCTCGATGCCTGCGGGCTGTGTGAGCGCTTTAAAAAAAAAAATTTAAAGAACAGGTCACTGCCATGGACCCGGATACATGGCGGCATTACACCAAGCTCTTAGTGACCTGTACATGGCCCCAAAAGCTAAGGAGGAGCAGACAGAAATTGCCAGATTAGTGGCCTAGCTATACCTCCACATAGGAGTAATGCAGGAAAAGCATGCAGAAAACATAGTTCTTGCAAAGAAGCAAGTAGAAATCGTAGAGAAAATAAATACTAATCTATACTCTGCAGAGCAAAGGCTACTGAAGAGCCAAGAATCAGAGACAAAGAATCAGACATAAGCTAGTCAGTATCTGACAAACCTAAAGGAAGATCTGGCTCTCCTACAGCTAGAGAAGGCAGAGCAAGATACCCAATTACAGACACTGCAAGAGGAGTGTCAGGAAAGGGTGAACTCTCTGCAACAGAGTCAACAGAAACTGGAGCAGCAATTAACTTTTAACAGAGTCTGTGCAGAACAGCTAGTTATCTTACAAGACCGGATAGACAAATTAAAAGAGGAAAACAATACATTAATTATTAAAGACCTCCACACTCAGGAGGAATTTGATGAGGAGCGCCAGAAATCTAGTGCATTTAAAAAACAAAGGGACAACCTGGCTGAACAGAGGGGCACCCTAAGTCAGGAGAGGGACGCCTTAGGCCAGGAAGTGAGACAATTAAAAACCAAGCTAGAGGAAAGAAAGCTGGCCTTCCAGGAGCTCAGTGAACTAAAAAACGAATATGAGAAGCTACTAGAGCACACCAGGCGGGTGGAGGATGCTCTGGAAAAGAAAACCCAGAAACATAATGATAAAACTCAGGAGGTGAGTCTCCTGCAGCAGAAACTGGCCCAGTATTTCCAATCCAGGCAGGAAGCACAGGAGACAATGAGGCACTCTGTGAAAAGAATGAAAGGCTCCACAAACAGATAGCCATGCAAGACCAAATTATTGAGACCGATAAGGCCCGTAATAGAGGAGCAAAAGGTTCAGATTTTGGCATATCAACAGGGAATAGGGGCTGAAAGAGAAGAGGTGGGGAGGGACAGATAAACCCCTGAGCATAACATCAGAACCCCTATAATCAGGGACTCTAACACCTTCAGTACCATGGACTCTGCCAGCTTCATGTCCACTGGCTCATATGAACCAAGGGCCATGGGATGGTAGACTTCAGCAGAAGTGATAGCATGGAACTGACAGATCAGCACCTCCCAGAAATTGATGGACAGGCGTCTCTGTACAGTTCCCCAAATGTTAGGGTTAGCCTCTCTGATCAGGAAGACTCCTGTGAGGGGAGAGTCAGGGAACAGGATCCTCAAAAATACCACCTACCAAAGGATCAGTTTGTCAAATTTGGTGGGGAACTCCAGGAAAACAAGCCCAAAAAGAGTATCTTAAAGACCTCCTCCTAGCTAGGGCAGTGGGGGGGGGGGGGGTACTCTGCCAATCCTGGGAGCAGGGGAGAGTCAGAAGACTCTTCTGAGTGCCAGAGGCACCAAAAAGCTAGGTCCCCACATTCTGCAAGCCCTTCTCAAGCTCGCTGAATCAGGGAAAGGCTAGAGGATCAAATAGCCACCTCCTGTTGTAGTGCCTCTGAGTCAGAGGATGAGTGGACACGGGTGACTAAGACCAAAAAGGCCAAAAAAATCAAGAGGGCTATACAAAAAGATCCACTGAAACAGATCAAGGCCTTTAGGAGCGTTATAACTCCCTATCACAAAAATGCCAAGTATTCAGTCTGGGAACACCTTGAGTTATAAGAATAGTTGATGGATACATTTCATCTGAAAGATAGAGTTGCATCCAATATGTAAAATGGACATTCTCCCCTGAGTACTCCAGCTTCTTTGCGGGGCTGGGGATCAGAATCACTCAAGATGGTCCACCTACAGGGTGGCCATCATAAAACACTTCTCAGTCCATAAGAACCCCCAAGATGCCCGCAAGGCGGCCTACAATCTGCAGTGTGGGGAAGACCAGACCCCACAAGAATTTGTGCAAGAACTTAAACGTACCTTTGCGCAGACCACCAGGAGGGTGCGCACAGACAGTAGGTAGTCCATTAACACCTTCTTCCATGCACTCCCTAAATACATCATGACCCAGCTGGTGAGGGACTTTCATGAGAAGAGATCACTAGACTGGGTCATTGAACAGGCAACCCATATTTATGAAGTGCAGAAACCTGTAGAGAACACAAATACCAATAAAAATCCCAAACCAGCCAACACCCCTGCTGCTGCTATGGTGGCGGAGGTGAAGGTTGCCTCCATTTTAGATCTGGAGATGGGGGGCCTAAAAATATACCTGCACAGAATCCATCTAGCCAAAGAACCAGAAGGCGCTCGGGCCAATCCCAGACAGTTAGTTAGGGAAGTAATCCCACAAATGGGACCCCTAACTCTCCTGACTACATTAGCCCCCGATACAAGAGCAACAAACCCATCCTGGGGTATGTGTGGAGTCTCCCAGCTCAAGGGGGGATCCAATCAGGTAGGCACCGCCCCGGGAAACTTCCCTTCTAACTTTCCCCAGGAGGACAGTAATCCCCCAAATGCCGGGCTGAGCTTCTTTCCCCGGTTCCCGCAAAACCTCAAACCACAAAACAACGGTCCTTTCTTTCCCCACTTCCCTGAGCCCAGACAGCCCAATGGGGGAGAGGGGAGGCCAAGGGTGGAGGGTTACCAGAACTATCCCAACCCACAGTTACCCTTCCCATGATCCAACTAGGGTGGACCAGAGACCCCCGTGCCAGCCAGAGCAGGTGTCCCAACTAGAGCGCCAGGTCCACAACTTGTCCCTGGATCTGGGTCACATGTTGAGGGCTCAGCAGAACCCTCAGATGAACATGGCGGTTCAGAACTCCACAAACCAAGGGTCTAGTACTCCAGAGCAATGACGGGGAGAGAACCCTGATAACCCACCGGTTCCAAAGGAGGAGACATGGGGGAAGGGGGGTATAAAGCCTTAGAGAAAGCTTCCTTCCCCACTTGTGAAAAGCACCTGGAAGCCCAGGAACAGGTACCACAATCTCCTGCCCCGAAAGCCTGAAACCTAAGGAACAAAGGGAGGCTAGGAGAAATAAAGGACCTAAAAAGACCCATTTTGTGGAGGAGGTTAGTGTCCTCCAGTTTGAAGGAGAGGGGTCCTCAGAGCACGCTGGGAAAAGGATCTTCTCCTTCAGGGACGGAGGAACTCCTCCCAAAGAAAAATGGGTCCCGAAAGATCCTAATAAAGACCGGGTGAATGTGGGGACTGTGTTAGGATCGCCCACCATTGAACCCCAGAATGATGATCTGGAGAACCACCTTGCCCAAACCTACTCTAGGGACTGCCTCCAAAAAGGGGGGGCGCCCAGAATCAGAACCAGGGGAGCCCAAAACACCCCCAATATCCAACTGCCATATGTTTCTACCCCTGTGTCAGAAGCAAGAATCAAGAAACTAACCCACCAACTGGCCCAAAAGGCACATTATCTTTGCCCCCTTGAGGGGAAGGAAGGAAGATGTTATGCCCCAGTCCAAGTACAAGGGCAATGTAAATTTTTGGCACTGGTGGACACTGGATCCCAAGCCACTCTTCTGTCAAAATGAGCCTTTGATCAGCTGAATTCAGGAAGGGGGTAGAGATACCAGATCCCTCTCAACCCTCTTCCTTGACAACTTCATAACTTCGATGGGAATGAAATTCCTGTCGAGGGGACTGCGGATTTTGAAATTAAAATTGGGCAACACAAGGTGAAACACCCGGTCATAGTTGTGACTCCGGAGGGCACACCATGTTTCAGGGGAATGACATCCTGCGTAGATTGTCTCCCCTAATAGACTGTGTAAACAAGGTCCTCTGGACCCAGACTAACCGACCAATAAAATTAAAACATAGTGTCAACCATGTTAATTTAAATGGCACATGCCACATGGTTGAACGGAAACAGGATTATATAAAACTCGATTTTCAAAACAAACAAATCCCAGACATGACAGTAATTGTAGTAGGACAACAAACTGGTGATGGGAATTCCTCTCTATTTCTGAAAATCAACCTTCCTTCCAGTCTCAAGTGGCATTCCACACTGGAAGGAAATACTCTGAAATTTTATACCAATTCACAATCAGAAAATCCCACTTCCATAGTCCAGAATTATGAGAAACCAGCTCAAAGTTTAGCTGATATTCATAAAATTGGAGAACAGTTGTTCATCTCTATTCAGTTAAATAAGGGGAAGGACTTGTTCTCGCCCGAGTGTGCATGAACAATGGTTAGAGCTTCATCAGCAAAGCCATGTTCTGAAAACTCCCAAAAGATCCAGCCATTCCCACCTTTAAATTAATAGACAAATGGGAAATGGACCTGGAAACTCCCAATTCCAAACATCTCCTGCCTAGCAGGTGTATGCTCAAAATTTCCATAGGCAACAAGAGCATAGTCCATCATTGTTGGGTTGTGCGAGATGTCCCTGCCGCATTTTATTTTGGCGATGACATTCTCAATCACTTTTCCATTAGTATGGACCTGATAAACTTCAAAGCCTGGTCCCGATTAGTGGGTAATCCCATGGACTTTGATGGTCCAGAGAAAGCATTTCGGTCAGCTCAATTGCTGCCGTATGCAGTTGAAGTTCAAATTGGAGAGGAAGTCACCATCCCAGAATGGACCGACTATTCCCACTTAAAGTAAAAATTAAAAGAGGACAGGATCTGCAAAATGCTGACGCATATGTTCACCTCAATGCACATCTCCAACAGAAAGGGTTGGGGTTAAACCCAACACCATTAGTCAGTACAAAACACAACACCATTCCAATAGTGGTGGATAACAGTGACCTTAGGAGTATCACTCTGGGAGCAGGCAACATTATTGGAATGGCGGTTGATGACCAACATTTTTCCATAGATTTAGGTAATGGACTGATAGGACCAATCCCCAATGACTGTTTTGACAGTGATAGCGACAATGACACAACACCAGACAGGATCTTCACCCGGCATGGGGGGAATTTCCTGGTGTACTCTTCCTGCCCTTATGGTAAGGAAAAGGTGACTTGTGACTTCAGGAGGGATGAGGTGATCTTTCAAGTCCACCCGGACTGCCTTCCCTGTCTGAAGCCATCAGTCCAAGTCAGTACTTTAACCAGGGACTTCTCCACCCAGCTGGAGGAGGCCGCTGAGATAGCCAAACCAGAAGTCTTCCCGGGCTTCAGGCAGATGATTGAAGAGAGAGTCAACCTAGCTGATGCCTGTGAGACTCTGGAGCAGAAGCAAAAGTTGAAACAAGTTTTCTTAGATTTTCAGGATCTCTTTGCGGTGGACTCATACGAATGTGGTCGCGCCGAAATCCACAATTCCCATGGACCCTGGCATGAATCCAGTGTTTGTGAAGAAATATCGCTTGCCTCTCGCATCCATGGAGTCCCTCACAGAAATAATTAAAAACCTTGAGTCCTGTGGGATAATTTGTCCAGTCCACAGCACCTTTAATAATCCGGTGCTGGGGATTTTGAAACAGAACGGCCAGTGGAGACTCTGTGCTGACCAAAGGGATCTCAACAAACAGGTCCACATGTCCCAATGGCCTCTTCCCTACATTGACCAAGGGCTGGCCCAGATCCAGGGGTCAAAGGTACACACCGCCATTGACGTGACCAATGGGTACTGGACCATACTTTTCAGTAGGGAGGACCAATACAAGCTGGCCTTTACCTTTGGGGGGCAGCAGTACACTTGGACCCGGACTCCCTTTGGATACATCAACTCCGGCAATTCATTTAATATCTTCTTGCATAAGGCCAGGCCCGACTTGGGTGAAAGGGTAACCTGGCCTATGTAGATGATGTTCTGATCAAAAGCTCAACTGTGGAGGGACACATAGCGGAGATCAGTTATATTCTGACACAGTTGACGGCTGCCAGAGCAAAATTATCTTTCCAAAAGGCACAGTGGTGCAGGACCCGTGTCAATTTCTTGGGGCATGAGATAACTCCTGAGGGTCTCTGTCCCCAGGAAAAGAAAGTAGAAGCACTCCTGAAACTAAAAGACCCCACAACTCTGCGTGAGCTAAGGAGCCTCCTTGAACTGACTAATTACAGCAGGAAGTTAATTGAGGATTACGCAGAGATCACAAGACCCATGATCCGTCTGTTGAAGGAGGGGGTCAAGTGGGAGTGGGGTCCAGAACAAGCTGAGGCAGTAAGACAACTCAAAAGAAGCCTCTAACAAGAGCCTTGCCTAGCTTATCCTGTCAAAAACAAGGAGTTATTCTTGGAGACAGGGTTCTCAAATACTTGCTTGACCGCAGTATTATACCAAAAGCATGAGAAGTGCAATAAAGTAATCTCCTATGCGAATAAGACTTTATCCTCTGTGGAGGAAAAATTCAACGTTTGTGAGAAGGCACTCCTGGCAACGGTGTGGGCATTGAAGAATTAGCGCCTGTTCATCCTGGGGGAACACATCATAGTGGAGACTCCACACCAGCCTCTGCAATATCTTCAAAGTGACAGAATCTGGGCCGGAAATGTGAGTAATTCCCAAATTACTTCCTGGATTCTGTCAATGCAAGGCTTTCCTGTGGAGGTCAGATATGGCCAAAACAAGAAGAGTCCCCTCGCGCAAGGTCTGACGTACCTCCATTCCACACACAAAGTCTACGAATAAGACAAGTGTAAGGGAATGCCCATTTTCTATGTGGATGGGTGCTCCTACCATATTGACAACAACGGGGAAAAGGAACTAGTGGCCGGCGTGGGGAATGCCTGGGTGAATGATGCCCCAGAACCCTACGCTGGGTACAAAATCAGTCCCCATAGTAGTGAAGTGGCAGAGCTGATGGCTGTGCACCAAGCCATCCTCACTGCTGTCCAACACCAACTCCACGAACTGGTCATAATCACTGATTCAGATTATGTCTGGAACGGGTTTGTGGAGCATCTGGTTAATTGGAAAACCAGATGCATGCTATGTGCTAACAACAAACCATGGAACATGGAAAACAAACAAACAAACGTGTAAAATGAATACAAAATATTGATGATCTGGTCACCTCTAGTGGGATGAACATCAACTGGAAAAAGATCAAGGCTCATTCCAAAGTAGAGGGACCAGACAAAACTGGAAATTACTTAGCTGATTAGCTGGCCAAAACCGGAGCCATCCAAGGGGATCTACTTGAGATCGAGTCCCTGTTGGGGGAAATCCAGGTCACTGGGATCACTAGGTCCCAGACAAATGCTCACAATGAACTCTCAACTGCCCAGTGGAGTAAGGCGACCCCCGATGCTGATTTAATCACAGCTCAAAAAGGGGATCCAATAATTGGTAAATTTTATCAACACATTGAGGACCCTGAGAACTTTCCCCTGACGGATACTGATTGCATTGGGAAGGAGGACCTCAGAGTGTTGATGAAATCTCCAAAAATGTTCCGAATCCAAGACGGTTTGTTGGTGAGGAGATCCATATCTGGCTGTGACCAGTGGGTGGTCTCTACCTCATTCCGAAGCCTGATGCTAAGTCACGCCCATGATGCGGCCATAGCCGGTCATCGGGGGTTTCATACTACATTTGAAATCTTGCAAGAGGTTGCATACTGGCCAAACATGGGGCAGGACCTTGACCAATACTTGAAGGGGTGTCTTGTGTGTGCACAATTTCAGCCAACATCACTCACACACCGTGCTCCCCTCCAAAAGAGGGGGATGGCACTGACTTGGTCAGATTTGCAAGTCGCTTTCATCGGGCCCGTGATTTGCTCCTCTAGGGGAACAAGTACATGTTAACCGTAACATGCTTCTTTACTAAGAGGGTGGAATGTCTCCGGCTCAATTTGCAAGGCAGAAACCGCAGCTGCCCTGATGATCATCTTCTCGCATTTTGGACTATCCCAAAGGATTGAGTCAGTCTGAGGTAGTCACTTCACCAGCGAAGTGATGACAAAGATGTGGGAGATACTTGGGGTAAACAGGAAACTACACATTGCATACCGGAAGTCCTCTAGTGGTGTAGTTGAGAGGTACAATAAAACCATTGTGAGCATATTAAAAAAGTTTGTGGCAGACTCTGGGCCAAGTTTGGATATTCGATTACCCCTTGTCATGATGGCCATCAGATCTACCCCTTCTTCTGCAACAAAAATGTCTCCATTTGAGCTGATGACTGGACGAAGGATGGTGCTACCCCAGCATCTGCTCTATAGAACCCAAGAGGAGACATTGATAAATGGCTCCACAACTCATGGGTATGCTGAGAATCTAAGAAAACACGTTCAACATGCTTTTGGGTATGCACAGCGGAATCTAGAAAGACCTGCAGACAGTATGACGACCCACTATGACCTTAAGACAACCAAAAAGGGATATCAAGTAGGAGACAGGGTCTACTTGTACAATTTCCAAAGGAACCAAGCCAAGGAGCGCACATTTTTGCCCAGCTGGGGGGGACCTTTTGAAATTGTGGACAAAATCTCACCAGTCACCTACAGAATCCACATCCCCAAGGGAAATTTGACAGAAGGGGAAGACAAGTGGGTCCACATAATCCAGCTAAAGAGTTGCCATCCCAGGCATACATTGCGGTAAATAGAAGAGCCTACCAAAAACCCAGAGGGAGAGAATCCGGACACCTAGGGAATTGTTAAATTGTCATTGAATACGTGTGGGGAATATTGTCAATTGTCATTAAATGTATGCGTCTATCCCACTGCTGAAATCCTCCTGGGAACAGTAATGGGAAATTTTTCATAACCGTGCTATGTTCTTTTTTCTAGTATTGCACCAAGTACACCTAATCACCAACGAGGACCTCCTCGGTGACCCAGGAGGAAAACCCAAGAAATCTGGAGTGTCGCTCCACACTGGAAACGAAAGCATGATCGAAGAAGGGAGTATTGTTCCCTTTCCAACCAGAACCAGCGAGGAGAGCATGTTGCATCAATCATTGACGGGAGAAGCAACTGGATTTCTTCACATGGACAGAAAGAAAAATCCACCGTGCCCGACTTCCCCACGACTGGAAGTCAAGCCGAAGTCGGGGGGGGGGGTGTTGTTTACTGTATTTGAAGATATAGAGGGCATTCTATCACAGATGCAATATACCCTTTTTTTTTACGAAGGTCTAACAACATTTGTCATGCATTGTAAATAATGGTAAGATACCTACAGATAGTTGGTCTTGCACATAGCAGTCCACATTTTTAAGATGCAATACAGCGGGAGTCTGAAACCTTTGGATCTCCAGAGGTTTTGAATTACAACATCCAATAGCCCTACTCAGCCTAGGCAATGGTGATTGATCATGGGAGTCATAGTCCAAAACACGTAGCAGAATATTGGCTTTAAATCCCGGCACTAAAACGATTACAACTTTCTTCCGTGCAGTACATCAGTTATTCTAGTCCTGATGACCATGTCTTCTTGAAACTTGAAAGGTTTTTTCAACATGATTGTCCTTTGCAAGCCACCTGCCCTAAACTTTACCATTTGACATGGACAAGTCAAACCTTTTGATTTGTTATACTGACAGTAAGTTGTATATGTAGATATGTGCTTTTGGAAACTGTTCCTTCCCATGTATATTGTATTCTTTGGCGGGATGGTGCAAAGTCATAATTGTACTACCCAAATGGCTACTTTGCATAGTGGACTGTTTTTAGAACAGAGTGATAAAGGTACTACTCGAGTATCTCATTACGGTAAATGCTCATTCAATAAAGAGTAACTCTGGCTTGTGGGATGTATCAATCCACTCATCCAAGCCCTGCAACATCACTGTGCATTGCTGGCAGCAGAAACATCATAATGGCCACTGGAAAGCATGCTGCTCGCTAGAAATCACCAGAAATTGCACAGTGAAAACCTGAAAAATAGGCCACCATCCACTTTTGCATCTTAGTGAGCACAGGAGATCACTGCCAAAAACCACAATTGGGCTAGCCACAAAGTAGCCTGAAACCACTTGGAAATAGCAATGCTGATTGAAAAAGAAACACAGAGCTGTTTGGGAATCCGTTTTCTTGATTGTCAAAAATGTGCTAAAATCATGGCTCACAAATCACCTAAAAGATCCAACCTCTTTGTTAGGTATTCCACATCATTTACTGCAAGAATCCACATCAATACAATATCAGCAAGAATTATATGTTCTCAGAACAAAATCCTATTTTAAAGATACTTGATGGAAAGACAGCTGTCAAAATGGGTGTAGTACCGTTGTTCGCCTCTGTCAGGTGCTGGCGATTTATAATTCTGACAGGAGAACTGGTGTTTCAGAAGTTAAATATGCCAAAGAAGAGAATTCCATCAAAATGCCATATAGAGTGCCACACATTGATTTAATGTGGAAAAAGACTGGATTTAAAGATATGTTGCTTATTTTCAATGTATAAATGTATTTTTCTTTACAAGGAACTATGTTGCAATTGTCCAGAAAGTAACCTGATGCAGTTAAAACTCCAAGAGGCTTGCTTCCCCTGAGAACTCTTCACACCTTGGGCCTTCCCCCCAAAAGGGAGGATGTCGCATGGACATGTTAATCAGATGGGGAGTAGATTCCTCTGCTGGCAGGAGAAAGAGACAATAGAGCCTTTCAACTGAATAGAGAATGCTAATTTCGGGTGTGACTGGCCAACAACTGCTCTGGCAGGAAACAAGACATGTGACCATCTGACTCAGCCCAACCCTGGAGGCGGAGACAAACCACTGATGTGAACTGAATTGAAACCAAATGTATGTTTTATAAAAATGCTTATAGCAAAGTGTACCGAACTGACAAAAATGTAAAATTTTGAGAGTGTGAAAATGAAAAATTCCCTCACGATTTAAGACTAAGCTGGCCACCGTGTGATGTTCTGGGACCAAACCCTGGAATTTATTAATATTGCAGCTGCAGTGTTTTTGCTATGAACATAAGAAATTAGAGAGATATGCTCAGATGGAGTGTGTATGCCTGTGTAAATTTTGGTGCAGAACCAATATTGGGAAACCCACCAAAAGCGCGAATAAGTGGTCATTTCTGAACCCAAGCTCGTAGGAACATGGGACGCGAACAGAGACATGCATTAATTAATCTGTGATGTGTATATGTATTATGAACAACTGGTGTATCTGGGAAATATGTTTTTTGGGAAAAATAGAGTTTCTATGAAAAAGCAAAGGGGAGGAATTTCAGTTAAGCATAAAACACAGCATCACTCTGACACATATGACACCCTGCTCCTGTCTCAAATCAGGGGACAGGGAATCCTCTAACCTATCAAATCCTTAGAAGGTTGGGCATTGTAGAATCAGCCTCCCCACCCCTTTGGAAACACATAAATAGAGACTGCTTAGGACAGGCAAGGACACACCTTTTTCCACTACTCAACTGATTTCTTGGTGTGTCACCCTGCCGGAAGACTCCAGAACTTAGACTCCAGACTTCAGACTCCAGACTCCAGATCTAGAACCAACTCTAGAACCAAACTCTAGATCTTTGAAGCAGAGAGGCCTAATCCAAAAGCTGAAAACTTCTCAGCAGGCCTGCAGAATCTAGCGACCTGATTCTAACCCCTAAACTGCCAAGGGGCTCTCACATTCAACAGCCTGGCTGAGCTGTTTTGCTTCTAGCCAAGAACCCTGTGCTAGAACCAAGATCCAGACCCAGAAAGCAGCGCTGTATCCAGAACCCATCAGATCTAGTTCAAGAGGCCGTGCAGACCACAGTGCAGTGCTGAGAGCAGAACCCAGAGTGCCTGACACCTGTTCAGTGGCGAGTGAAGCCAAACCCATGACCAGATCCTGACGGGGCCCCTCCATTTCCAAGCTTAGGAGTGAGTATCTAGTCTAGAACTGTGCATAGTCATCTCTTAGTCTAAATTAATCTTATTCCAACCATTCCACTTATCCAGAACTGCATTATAGAATCCTGTGTCCATCCTGTTGATTCCAAATCTGTAAAGCGCAATCTTTCATTTTGAAATCTTGACTTTATTTCTGAAAATCTACCTTCACAAAAACCTCTGTAACTTTTGAACGGCACGTCCTAGAACTAGACAATTTAACTGTCATTTTGAAGCTAAGATCCTAAGCTTTCCAGCGAACCTAAAATGACATTCCAATTCATTATAGTTTTTCCATAATTGCGTTTCATGCATGCAGGAAAATTGCTGCGAATTGCAATTTAGCTCCATTTCACCACTTGTAAAAATAGCTATTTCTTGTTTTCAACTGCTGAAATTCGTTTCCAATCTGACAATCATTCATGAATCATTGCCAGCGTTGACCTGAACCAATCCAAAGTAACTATCACTTATCCTGAATCTCCTTTAGTGAATTAAAATCATTTTAGCATATTTTTCACTTTCATGACAATCACATTCAAAAGTATTTTTGCCTGTTTCAAAATCATTCCTGTGTCTCCCTAAGCTTTCTGGGGGAACTGGGATTGAACTGCATTATTGATTGTATTTCTGAAACCTGTGTGCCCTCAATTCCATCTCTTCATATTGCATACTGGGGGGAGTGAGTAGTCACAGGGGAAAAAGTGATCATATTATCTTTTGATTGAAATCATATCAAGTTTATTTCTGTGTTGCATTCTTTCCTATCATTGCATTTCCTTGAATCATATAACGTATTCTCTGCTACCTTATCCTTCATATTCCTACTCCTAAGTGATTAAAGAGATTGTTGATTTTGTAATATTACCCATTGTTGATTACCGTCCACCTTCATAAGTGTGCTATTCAGATATTATTTTGTTCATAAAAGTGTGATATATATATTGTTTAATTCTTCAAATAATCCTTTTAATTTGCAAAACAAACCTACTTCTTGGCTCAGTGAGGTCAGGGGGATTCAAAGAGAGGGGCGTTATACAAGGGTTCATCATCCAGATTTAAAGAACTTTGACATAAAAATATATAAATAAGGGCTTCCATTGGGCATCCCATACTAAGCATTGATTTAGTTGGACTGCTGGATTGAAGTCACTTACAGATGTGCACGAATCCCTTGGTTCTAAATATACAATATTTTTAAAGGCAAACACCAATCAAGCTTTGCACTTGAATGCAGAAACATGCTGTTTAAATCTTTCATCTCTCTTACTTGTTCTGCTGTACAAGTGATGTCACTGATGATGCCATCAATGATGCCATATGTAATGCCATCAGTGATGTCATTTGTGGTGTCATCAGTGTGCTTAGGGGCTGCGCAATGGAGGTCTCATAGTTAAAGTTGTGTAGCTTCCAACACAACCCGAATTTCGTGGGTTCTGTTCTATTAAATTAGCACCTAACATCACTTCAATTAAAGTTGGTAGACTACAAACATAAGCATGAAACGTTAAGTGATATTTAACAATTCTTCTTTGGGTAAAAAAAAGTTATTATGGAGACAAAGAGCACATAGGTAAACAAAATGCATGTCTTTATTGCTGTGTTTGAATTACGTGGTAGTTGTATAAGTGCATTTGCCTGGTGGGATGTTTTGGTGTCTGACGTGATAGTGTCTGTGGGATAAATACATGTCTGGAGAGGGATGAAAACTACTGTGGATAAGTGTGTGTGTGTGTGTGTGTGTATTGGTGAGAATAATGTGAATGTGCATTGAGGAGAGCAGCATAGGTTTGAGATGGGGAGTTGCAGAGTCTGTATTTATTGGAGGGGCTGACTCAGTATGTGATAGGGGCATTGTGAAGGACTGCATGACTGATACAGCTATTTAGGGTCTTGGCAGTATGATATAGTGATTGGAAGGGCAGGGGTGACTCATTAGGGAATTGTGAGGTCCTGGTTGTGCGATATGGGGATTTAGAGAGATTTATTATCTGAAAGGGGTGTGGGTGGAGTGCCTAAAGTAGGAAGGACATCTGATGTAGGTGTCTGGTGGTGTTATGAGTATACATGTTCAGAGGATGCTATTTTAATATAACGTATCAAAGATATTATTTATTAGCCTTGATACATAATTTACAAAAAATGAGTGAATCATAATTAGTTAACACTCAAAATTACATAAAGGTTGCAAGAAACACAAGATCTAAAACACTGCAGCTAACCAGACACATTACTGCAAGGGGGAATTCATTCATTCATCTACATACATTCACATACATACAACAGAAAAATCCACAAATATGTGTTTGTTGTTAGATGTGAAAAAGATGTTCAAATGATGACATGAAAAAACATTTACTAGAAATAATTTCATGCTATATCAAAAGTTTGGAAACATTTTATCAGTTGTTGGAATGGATCTAGATAATAATTAATACAATTCATCAAATCACATCTCCAAAATTCTTTGGTTTCCGACCGGTTTCGACGTGATGGATTATTAAGTCCGCGTCTTCATCAGGGAATCCTAACAGGTGTACCAATATTTAATCGCTGGTGTCAAGGGTGTCAAGGAGTGCTCCTGCAATGGAGTGTCGGCAAGACAGAAGTCTAGCACATGGGAAGCAGTTGTTTTATGTTCCCATTTAGGCCTTCCACAGTACGATTTTTTGGTCAGTGCACAGCAACAAATGACAGGAAAAGACTGAGGTGCATCTCAAGATGGCGGCATGGCTGCCGCACTGAAGGACGTGTACTTCTCGGAAGAACAAACGATTCTATTTAAGAGAAGCTAAAAGTGGTCATTACACGGCTCTAACAAATAGCACACTAGGTGGAAACATGCAGAGTCTACCTATTAGACAGGCATAATTTATAAGACTGTATACAGATTTAGTGACAGGCGACAGAAACACTAGACTGAGACGTGGTCAGTCAATTACAATGTGACAGCGAGATGTATTACCTAGATGAAGACTTGAATTAGATTGTGCACTCATATGAGGCAGATGGATACTCTAAAGTTGAGCCATGTCTAAATGGACAATAGCAATTGTTGAACTTTTCCTAATACAGTGATTTATATAGATATTGCATATGGTTAACGTGATGCTGTTTCAACATACTCAACAATTTGCATACTAACCTCAATAAAAAAAATAGGCATTATGATTTAAAATGGTATGTAATAGTTACCAATTATTTCAAAAACAGGGCTGTACATATTTAATATGTTCCTTGAGTTTATTGGTTAAATTGTAATAGATCAGTAACATAGGAGAATTTACCAATAGATATACACACCATCTATCGACCTATCACCATGAACACTGAGCAAACAATTTAATAAGATGAACTACATCATGGTCCTGACACCTAATAGACCGAAATATCAGTTATCTAGCACTAGCGAGGTTTGTTTACAAACATGACGTCATACGCGTGATACGTAATGACGTCACAAGGACGCGATATTACAACCTTATTAGAGGCAGATATTTTCTGGCATACCCAAACCGCTTCAATAGGATTGTTGAACGCGATCAACATGGACACTCTAACATTTGTGAGTAAGTGGGACTATGGAGTTAAATATGACATCATCCTGCAAAAGAAAAATTTTAAACTTGAGGCTATTTTTTATACCACTTTTTTAATATCTACAGATCATTGAATGACCAAGTCTCACATTTAAGGTAGAAAATAAAGCTGAGGGAAGTCTCTAAGGGGAGTTCCTGACACTTCCTTACCTTTTGGTGAGTGCAGTTACAAGAGTTGATTTCTTCACATAATTGAGCTCCACTAGAATACGTAAACAAGAGAAGGCTTAGGAGATATTTCTGGTTCGATGGAAGAGGACATCATTCAAACAATATAAGGAGATAAAGGGATATATAGCACTAGCATACCCTCAAGTTCAAGGGGTTAACCCTTCATTATTGTAAAACAACACAGCTAGTACTACTCATAGCTGCTCACTCTGGGTGGTCCCTATTTTATACTGTTTCCTACTTTGCTCTATATTAACAAAGAATTAATTTAGTACGAATTTACTTATAAATGTAAACAAATTTTATTATTCCAATGTACAAAAAGATACATACATTATTAATAACACCGCAAATGTGCAATAGCTGCCTAATTCATAAACAGTATCAGTTAATCTCTAAAAAGTTGATCACTATGTCGTAGGTAACACCTTCAATCCTTATTTCTAAAACACTTCGTGGTTTTAATTAGGAGAGGCTTGTGAAAGCATATTGTGTTGTATAGTGTTTCACACACGGTCGTACATATTTTCACACAACTCACTTGTTCTCATGCTCACTCACTCACAAAAAATCTTATAAAAATTACATTCAAAACATACACATCTATTGCCCAACATGTTTCTTTCCATATAATGTGCAACTATCAATGATTGTTAAGGAAATTCATCAGGGGCTTGCTAAAAGGATAGGTGTACCCTACGCAATTATCTCTAATTTGGTAGTGATTATTACTCATAAAATCAATCTCTAAAAAAACAGTTTTATATTATCGACTTTCAAATTTCAATTTAATTTTTCTTGGTCGAATTTTTAAGGGCCTTCGTCGTTAGTTTCAGAAGGGAAGGTCACGATCCACCACCTATTGAGGAGCAGCAAGACACAAAAAACAAGAGTAGGCATATTAGTGACCCCCTCTTTTACTGCATACTGCACTTAACCATTGTTAAATCATGGCAATTGATCCACATAGAGCAAAGGCTCTGTCGTCGGGAGTTTACTCTACGGTACATCTGGTTATTAACTACAAACTGGATATAAAGCTGTGGTCAGAGGCAACGGAAGCGGATAGACATGTTTTTTACTTGAGACCTGTCTGATGTTTTAAGCATTCTTAACATGAGCGACAACCGGTCACTCACCCTTCGGACCTTGTCCACTATTCAGTGTTCAATTGAAGCTTCGCCTGTAGTCCTCTATTTTGTCAGGTTCGGTATCGAGTACAAGAGGCTTAAGCCGGACCTAGATCTACATAGAAAAACAGGAAAATCTATTTACTCCGTTAATGTGGTTTATCGTCCAGATGATTATGGTGAGTCTAGAAGGGAGACGGACATACCTGTCTTTGCAAAATTTTATTTTAGTTAATTTATTCAGTCTAGTTCCTGCGGTCATTTCCCGTGCTTGCAGTCCAAGTTTCTATTATCAGAAAAGAAAGAGAGAGGGAGAGAGTACAATAGGTAGATGGATCAAACTGCCCCCACATCTATCTTCCTACGGCTAATTAGCAGTTCATTTCTGATAGTTTCAGTTTCTTATTATCTACATTGTTATATTATATTTTTTTCACCGACATTATTCGATGTTCAAATAGTGGAATTCTAGATGGCGGGACCTTGCCGCTTCGAATCGCTAATTTCATTTTCTCACATTTCTACGTTATTTACTTAATTACGGCATTTTTAGAAATTCCACTTGTAATGTACTGAATCGCAAGACTTTATCCGGTCTGGGACCTTGTTGTTAAGCTTGAGATCATATAAAATAAACCGCTTACTTTTCGTATGGAGTACGCACTCGTCGAGCTATCCTCGCGTCTATGGCTCGTCTGGTTCTTTCCAAACTGGCGTGTCACGTGAGTGTGTCGCTGGGCCAATTACGTCATCCGTCCTTCCGTTTTTGCGTGGTGGTGTCCATTTCTATAGCAACCGACCTCTGTTTATATAGAGTAATGTCTCTAATGAAAGCGTGCGCACCGCGAAGCAACATGCATTTGAACGTCTTGAAAACTTGGTCGAATCTGGATTCCTACTTGATCGCGGTAGCTCTAGAAGGCTCCCTGTTTGAGAGAAAAAAGAGAAAGGGATAACAGGTATCCGTTTTTGTTTAATCTCGAGGCGGTAGCTATTCTGACGCCTTTTAGATGTAAGGCATGCAATTACTTCTAACTGCTACGTTTTTATTAAGCAGATTAGGACATTCAGTTAGTAGTCTTATAACATTCAGTTTTCCTGTGTCACTAGCTATATGGTTATTTTACTAGTTTGACGCCTCTTATAGTGTCGTATAGTGGAGCAGTCTCCATTCTGTATCAAGTGGAGAACTACATTACGTAAAATCTTTTAGCTGGGTTAATTACGCCCACCAGTCGATTTTATCGTTCAGACCACATGTTACACTATTAGTTAAGAAGATCAGTCGTTGTTCCTTCTTCAAAAGGATTCTTTTGTCTCTATTATTATCCATACTTTGTGTAAGCTTGTATAGTATACTCCAGTTGATATCTTCCACATTGTGGTTAAACTCAATCCAATGGTCTACTAAGGGTGCATTTCGGGTTCTATTTCGAATGCAACTTTTGTGTTCTCCTATCCGGATTTTTATTTTCCTCTCTGTTTTACCCACATAGATTTTCTTACAGGGGCACCAGATTGCATAAATGACCATTCTTGTATTACAGTTAATAAACTGTTTCTGTTGCCACATCGTTGAGAGACCGATGTCAACTGATGTACTTTTAAAGGTGGTAGAGCAGCAGCGACAGTTACCACATTGTACGTGGCCTGTCAGGGTTCGTAGCCCCCATTGTTGTGGTAGTGTGGTTTGGACTCCCTTCTTTCTACTGATATCATTTCTGGTTAGGAGTTCTTTGATGTTACGGCTTCGTTTGAAAGCAATTATTGGTCTTGCAATTGGCTGATCCCCATTTTCTAGAATATGCCAATTCCTACCTATGATCCTTTTGATATCATTAGAGAGGTGGTTATACGTATTCACAAACACTAATCGTTTATTCGGTTCATTTTGTGCACGTTCCATGCGTTGTTCCCTGTGTTCTAAGAGTGCCTCTCTATTGTTATTATTTGCTCGTTTCCAGGCTGCTTCTGTGATTTTGTTTGGGTAGCCCCTTTCTTCCAGTTTGTCTTTCATTTTAGCTGCTTCTCTTTGGAAGTCGTTTCTATTTGTGCTATTTCTTTTTAGTCTCAAGAAGATGGAAGAGGATTCATATGTTCACTGCCAATAGAAGTGCTCTATCATCTCCAGTGAGGTGAGCATTTACTTATTTCCAATTATCTGCAAGTTATGTATATTGAGTTCAAAAGGTGTTTTTCTAAACATCTATTAATTGGGAGTTGCTTTACACTGAAAGGGGTCCAACCTTGGAGAAGGATCAATTGGATTAGCCTGCTTAAATAAATATAAGGACACATCTCTTGACATCATGAGTAACTTGCCATTGGAAGCACGGTTTAATGTAACAAAGTTGATTCACCACAATTATTGAATGTATTGAAGAGGATTATCATATAAATTCAATTAGATCATTTGGCTTTCTCAAATAAATTTACCATTGATTGGTTAAATTCATTGAATAAATTGAAGAGGATTATCATATGAATTAAATTAGAATATTTGGATTTCTATAAAGGTACCATTGACTGGCTGACTAAAAATGTGTTGTCTATATTATTTTATAGAATTTATTTGAAAACATACCCCTAATGAAGAGATTTTATCGAAACGCGTTGGGCCTGATGAATAAACACTTAATGCATAACACGTACATTTCTTAAAGACACATTTGTGATGCTATGACATATATCTGCTGATGAGATTAGCATTGTTAACTCTAAGAAAATTGAAATCTTTATCAAATCAGATAATATCATTTTTTGAATATTTGGCTCTGTTATTGGGCCTATGATAGTGTGTGGGGGACGGGAGTGTCCAATTTGGGAACTTTTTTCATTTCTGCTCTGAGTTCTAGTTCAGCCTTCCGTTTGAACAGATGAGAGTTTAAAGATGTTCGGTTCAGCTCCAGGTGAATATACTCAATTGGAGTATTCCGAGGTAAACCCAAGACATAACACAAGAAATACCCTTCTTCTGAATCCAACCACTTCACAGCCTTATGAGCTAATGCCTCAAGCCCATAAAAAGTAGAGGGACAGAACCATTGCTTGTATAAAGTGAGAGTGCCCCTCAAAGAAAAGCTTGCACGATCATTTAAATGTTTATGGATCAGATGGGTAATTTTCTTCACTCTTCTATATTTGGACTAAACTATGGCATTATAGTCACCCTTGCATGACATTTCTAGGCTCTCTGTATGTATAAGAGTTAGTATATTCAATGTTCCCCAGACATGTAGTTCATCTGTGTCTTTTGACCTTTTTCTGTGATACTAACATAGTTTCAGTTTTACCCAGTTTCTCCGATAAATCATGCTCCCCTGCATACCAGTCTAGTTCATTTAGTTTTGCTTTCATGACACTTATCAAATGGTCAAAAACCACCAAATCGTCCGGTTAGACCATCGCATGAACCGGGGGGTTTCCTATTTTAGGTGGGCAGTTTTCAATTTTTGCCAAACGGCTAGCAAATCAGATATATAAATATTGAACAACATGGGCACCAGCATGCACCCCTGCTTGACAGCCTTAATGAAAGGTGGTGGACTTGTCAGATTTGCACAGTTATCCAGACAAATCTGTGCCATAGTTTCAGTATGAAATGCCACCACAATCTCCAACAGCCAACCTGGGCAACCCTATTTTTTCCCAAAGGGTTATACGGTTTCCTTGATCAAAAGCTGACCTAAAGCCAACAAATGTAATGCATACTGAGGGAGCATTACATTGTGTTACCTGCATTATTATTGTGTTGAGTATTTGTATGGTATGAAATGACCCCATGCAAACACCAGTTTGGAAAGGGTGTAGAATATTGTTTGTAGTAACCCAGGTTTGCAAATGTTCCAATACAAATTTGAAGAAAACTTTACTTGTGATATCGAGTAGAGTAATTAACTGATAGTTTCCCAGTACTAAGCGATCACCAGCTTTCAATACAGGGACTAATATCGATTTCCTCCATGGTGCGGGTTCATATGCTCAGCGCATACATTGTGGAATAGATTACACAGTATACCCGAACATAATTGGATGTCCCCCTTTAACACAGCAGCCAACCACTCATTTGGCTCCTGAGTCCTGGAGTTCTTTATGTGCCTCCCACATTTTCATACAGAAGTTAAGGTGCCATCCATGATCTCCTCGTGCAATAGCCCAGTTTTTATACTTGGAGTCAAACATCCGATCCTCCATAAAGTTGACCCAGATTTCCTCAGCGGCAGGGTTTTGAATGTCCCATTCTACTGTGCCTCTTGCCACAGACAGTGCGCTCCACATCTGTCTGTGGTCCCCGCAGGTTTCTGCTGCCAACAACTTCTGCCAATTTACAATTAAACTCTGGCAGTGCTTTCTCGTAAGCCAATTTTTATACTGTTTTTTTAAGCATCAGGACTCATTTATTAGCATATTTATTGTCATACTTTTCTTTTTTAGTTCCCTAAACTCTTTACGAAGGAAACGCTTTGCCTTCTGTATTTCTATATCAAATACATATGGGGATTTCTTATCATTTAAAGTTATAATTAGCTCCCTTACCTTCCCCGTATTATTCACAAGGGATGACAACCAGGCCTCAAATTCATCAAGAGTATAGTCAGCCAAAGAGGGGTATCGACTTGGGACCCGCTCCCATTTTCCCACCCTCTTTTATTTTAATAAAAGTCTTTGACCAAAACTATGAACCCCTTGTGTCCGAGTCTGATTCCTGGCTCCTCCCACACTCCAAAAATGGATAATGATTTACAATTTAATGAATTGATTAACTAGTGTTATATGCATATTTTTGTACTGAATGAGATTTAAAGGTATTTACTGAAATGCATTCAATATGACTTACCTATGTTTCCAAAGTTGTTGTGTTCAAATTGTGCTTTCCCTTCATGGCCCCTCTTGTTAGTCAACAAATCAATCTATCCCACAGACACAGTGTAGTTCCCCAAATGCCCAAACTTCAAATCCTAACTCCCATGCTCAAAGAGTGCAATTCTGACCCAAATAAAGTGTTGAACATGAGGCGTATCTAAGTATGATATATGACATTTATAACGCGCCTATAGACAAGTAATCCTCTGGATGGCCAATGAGCTGGAAATTACTTCTGTGTGCACTTATTCTCCCACGTGCAGTCATGCACTTCCCCCTCTCCTTCCCTTTGCACTTCTATTGTCACACTTGCATGATTTGAATGACACAAGGCCTTGTAGGATCATTTGTCATGACCTCCCTACGTCTTCCCTCCTTGTCTTGTGGTGCCTAGAAACACTTGTGTTCAGGCACCTTTTAAATGCCTTATCATATCATATCATTATCATATCATGTAGCCTCAGAGTGACTCGCATATGACTCAGAAGAGACTTGGGGTGATTAAGGGTAGAGGGGATCGTACCCAGAGCACAAATGAAAAACCAAAAAGCATCCCAACACCTCTACACTGTTTTCAAAAAACCTTTTTTAAGGAATGACCAAGTAAGTTTTCAATTGGGGTTGATCTAATCAAACATCCACTATAACTTAATTACAAAACACACAGGCGAGTTCCATCTAAATGGGACAACAGATTATAAAACAGATTTTTATTGAATTTTACAGCATACAAACTATTAAAACATACATTTAATAAATCATTGTTTAAAGTGACTAAAGTGCATCATAACATCAATTTGATACATATATTTTTTTTAAATGTAAGGAATTCTGCATGGAGAACTTTGGTAGGTGCTACTTCCCTCACCAAAAAGTTAGTATAGAATAGAAAGTGCTTACTAAATAGCAATTGTACTTTACTATCAAGCGAAAATAGTTTTAAAAACAACATATTTCGTGGCTCCTGTAGACGTAAATGTCAAATTGATTTTACTGATTAACATTGAAGTATCCAAAACCCAACATGTTTCGTTCTTTAACGTGATTTCAAACAGAACTTCTTCAGGGGATTTTATTCTTATAACGTCATGGACTGTTCTCAACATTCACCTCTCTTAAAACAGACGCCCACTTCCAAAGGTACAGCAGATAAATTCCTCACTCCAATGGCATTAACTCACCGCTAAATTTTCAGTATATACATAAAGCGGCGGCTCAGGGAGCCTTAATATTAGCTGTGTACTTGTTGTTCCAAAATTGACATAGAACCGTTGTTTCTTCGTTTAGTCTCACCTCATCATATATTTGGGTTAAGAACTTCCCAAATAATGTTGAACTAAATATTATTTTTTCATTCGCATCTCGTAAAGTTTTATTCCATAGTCAGTGGAGGTCCGTCTGATTTAACCACAGAGTGACTACCATTCTTGATTTTGCCATAGTGCAAAAGGTGCCCTCCTTGATATTCATAATGAAATCCTGTGCGTAAGACAAGTGTAATTAGCCACCTTGGATACGAAGGATAATCTGCATCCTGGATGGCTACCAGCAGGGGTATCCTGAAGATTTCTAGCAATGCTACTGTTTGCCAAAAGGCTTTGGAGGACACTGCTAACTGATCCACTGCCTACCGTTTGTATAGAGCTTGATGCAAGACAATCTTCTCTTTCTTAATACCACTAAGACTGGGTCTCTGCGCATAATTTAGGCAGCCACTGCCACTATTCCTTTGATTTGGCAGATTCATTGTGGTCCTCCCCGACCTGCATAACAAAAGGTTTGCAAAGGATGATCATCAACACCAACATGACCTTAAAATCACATGTGGACGCCATCAGCAAATCAGCCTTCATCCTCTTCTTGTCTCACTGCACCTGAGAGGGGCCCTGGTCGTTTTAATCTGTGGCATAGTAGAGAACCCTTTCCCATGTCTGCTCAGAGTGATATTTTATCGGTTCCATGTTTTTTTTAAAACAGATTTGATTTTTTACTGCTTTTGTTTACCGAATTCTAAACTCGTTTCAGTTACAAAATGAGGGGGATGGACCCATGCAGCCCCCCATTACCTCCAATCCCATTCCCACCTCTAAAAACTCAATAGCCCCTTTCCCAAACGAACCATCTTTTTTCATTTTGAATGGTTGGCGAATTTTGTTGCAATGAAAATTCTGCACTAGATAATATCTGCAGTGAATGTTCTGAAATGAAATCACTGGGTAGCATTTTATCATATCTGAAATGTGGAAGGAGAATTCTCCTCTGTGTCAGTTGGCGGTTGGAGATAATATTTGATGGCCCGTCTGGTATGGGGTTGTAAAATGGAGCAAAATGAAAACGTACACAGACACACTGAAATGCGTGGTATCATCATGCTATTGAAACAGTAAAGTTGCTGAATAGACTTCTCTTTTTGATTGTAGTGCTCAAGCCTAGTGGAGAAGTCCACTTAGTTGTAGATTTGAGTAATCTCAATACATATGTATCGGTGGATCGGGATCCCTTAATTAACATACATTAACTTGTGATGCAAATGTGTAATCTACTGGTGATTTAATATCTGATTTTAAACAGATTTGATTACTTCATAAATCTAAACATCTTATGGTTTTTGTTACACCCGAAGGACCAAGTGGTGAAAATGTGCTACCTCAGTGTTCCAGAATGTTGTGCATCATTTATTTGGATAACTACGAGTGTGTTCCATTTTCAGGAGAAATTTGGTTGGTAGGAAACTGCACAGTATGATCAAATGCTAACAAAACAGTTGGAAACCTTGATAATTTGACTATTAGGATGGGCAAGTGCAAATTGCGGAGTTATACCCTGGGTTTTCAGCATGTGAAATCTCGGTGGGCATAGTGAAAACAAAGGAAGGTTTAGTTAAGGCTATTTGTTACAAAATGCTGAAAAACAAAGAGGAGAATGCTTCCTATTTGGGTCCCCACAATTTTCCATTCGAGAGATTTGATGAGGGAACATCTGTAATTTCAGTAAACTACAATGTGCCTGTATGAAGCAAAGCTACAGGAGTCTCATCCAGGGATGGCGAGGACAAACTCAATGCATTTGCTTTGAGGAAACTCATTGGGCTGGAAACGCAGTACTTAAAACCTATTGCTGGACATGAAGTTTAATCATGAGATCATAAGCCCTTGAAGGCCAACTTTGGGACAAAAGCAGTGGAAAGTCTATCCACAAACAACACCAATTCAGTCACATGGGTATGAGGTTAGACCTTGAACTTATGTATGTTACCAGATTCAACAATAAAGTAGATGATTGTCTTTTAAGGATTCCCCAGGGTGACTGTAAAGGATGTGCGGAATGGCTAGAGCAAGTTTGCGTTAACATACTGCGAGTGGCCTCCAAAGATGTTCGGCATGATGACTGAAAGAAGAACATCATCATGAAAACCACTTTCAATTGTATCGAGGAGTAGAAGTTGATAGACTACTCAGAGTTTGCAGAGTGCTAGCACGAGAAGGCGTTTGCATGAGAATAATGTTTTTTGAGGGACACACTGGTTTTAAAACAAAATAAACCTTGAGCGAGGTGTACCGGTGGCTTGGGGTAGAATATTCAGAGGCTAGAACTATAAGGGATTGGGTAGATTGAGAGTGAGAAGTCAGATATAACCCGTAATATGACTGAGAGGAAATGACTACTACTCTGGAGAGTACAGGATGAGTAGTGTCCAATACGCTTACTCAGCCCACACTACTGCTAAACCATCAATGATCCCTATCGCTTCCTGAAAGTTATACTTTCTTTGCCACTTTTGGTAATGTGGGCCGAGCACAGGCCCTACTCTTCAGGAGGGGCGTGAGCTGGCCCACATGCAAAACAAACACAAATAATATGGTGGTACCACCATAAAAAGAATTTCAACCTAGGTTGTATAAAAATTGGAACTTTAATAAAAAAAGAACATTGCACATAACTAATAAAAATACTAAAGATCCACTCCTGTAAGTGAAACATAGGGAATGCCTAGCCTGCGAAAACAGGGGCACTCTTGGTGAAGAAAGAGGTGCAGGCAATTGATATGAGCAGCAAAATGACAAAGGTTCTTTCAAATGTTTTCAAAAGGCAAAGAGGAGGGTTTTATAATTCACTATTGCCCTTTTTGGGCAGACCAGAGGGCCAGGGCCACTGCAAATACCTTTAATGCTTTTCTTTGGGGAAGTAAAGAGTTGAGCTGAGCTTCTTTGTGCTTTTCTGCAGTCGAGCCAGTGTAGAGATGGTTGAATCTCACTGTTCCAGTGGTAAGTCTGTGTCAAGGCATCTTCGAGACTTGGATCTTTCTGGATTGTGAGGGGTTGGAACTGTGGGGCGGACAACTTGGTGACGTTTCTTCAGAATATGCCATTTTATTAACTCAAAAGGTTGGATAGATGCCTAATGATCCCTACCCTAATGAGGATTTCTTTGCCTATCAAAATAAATTAAAGGAAACACTCGTAACAAAGGGATTCTGTCCCTCACATACAGCAACTGAACAAGGTAATATATGGCAATCCAAATATAACAGAAATAAGTTATGCTCACATCCTGGTCACTCTCTCCTCTTATTATCCACCGATATATATGTATTGAGATTTCTCAAATCTACAACTAAGGGGACTTCTCCAATGGGCTTGAGCACTACAATCAAAAAGAGAAGTCCTTCAGTAACTTTACTATTTAAATAGCATGATTATACAACGCATTTTAGTGTGCCTGTGTACGTTTTAATTTAGCTCCAGATTACAACCCCATACCAGACCGGCCATCCAATATTATCTCCAATATTATCTCTTCCCCAGATTCAAGCAGGATTGTATTCAGCAGTTCCAAAATCATAAGGAAATCCTGTCTCACAACAAGATTCAGAAGTTATTTTGGTTTCAACTAGAACTTCTACCAACAGTTCATGATGTTCAACACGTTTTTCGTCTTTCCACTTGCGATCAAATGTTCACATAAACTTCTCCCCATGGATGAAGAATATTTCCATAGTTCATTAGGCTCAACAAAAATGTCTTTGTCAGGATTATTTTGCAACAGTTCACAAAACACTTGTTTCAGCAATTTTAGATGATTCTGCAGCAATTCTCAAAACCCTTGCTTCAGCAAAATTAATTTAGCAGGATGATTCTGCAACAGTTCACAAAAATCCCTTAATGGTTCTGCCACTTCTACTTTTAGACTTTTAACCACACCACAGTACTCCAATGATTTCCAACTAGTCAACTCACCTGTCAGTTCTACAACTACAAGATCTTTTGCCCTGGTGTAGTCTCCTGTCAGGACAAAAATAAACTACTAACTACTGCAAGTACTTCTGTGCAAAGGTTTGTTTCCCACAATTTAGCAATGTCTTTTGCTTTACAGCATTATTATATATTATAATTTTTAAAATTGGTTATTTATAACACGCTTAATACCCAGAGGTTTCTAAGCGCAGACTCGGGGATCAAACCTTTGTTGCTCTGCATAGTCGTGCTTCCAAGGCGAGCATGTTGCCTCTGAGCTATCCTCCCGAGACATCATGTTTAACTACTGCTTCTGGGGAGTCAAGAAACACATTGATAATGTTTGTTACACACTTGTGATTGCCGCACACAATGCAGGTTATGCTCCACTTCTCTTGAATATCGTCTGTCAGAAAGATAGCCCTCCTGCCACTCTTGTTTCCCCACTACTGCATTAACCAAATGCTGACAATGGTTTTCTCTCACTCTTACACTTCTTTGGCTTTGGAAATGTGGGTTTAAGCCAGTTCCTCTTATGGCCTCTTTTAGACTCTGGCAATATGATTTACAAACACTTGAATTTGTAATTGCCATTTATTGGCTTTGGCAATTTTGGTTCTTTTTACTTGCCATGATATTATTCTCTTTTGTCTTTGACAAAAGTTGTTTGTATTTGTTTTTCATAATACGTTGCCCTCTCTTGTTGCTGGCAATTATTCTGACCACATAAATGCAATCACACCTTTATGGTCTGCTTGTCAAGGTCTTATTCTGCCACCTTCTCCTCTTTAAGTCAGCTTGGTTTTCAAACTGATTTTTATTCTGCTTTACATCAGTTTGGCATTTAATCAAAATAATGTTTGTTTTGCCACTTCACTATTTTTAAATGAGTTCCATACTTAATACATCCAGACATGGCCAGAGGGCAATCACGGAGCGCTCAGAGTCACAATATAGTACTAAACTCACCAGGTCTGGTGTGTGTGTGTCTGCTTGCTCCACTGTCTCTAAGTCTACTGCTGCTGCTGCTCCGCGCGGCCCAGCAACCTGCTTCTTTCAGCTTCCCGTGGCCTGCGCCAGTCAGCAATAGAGTGCTCCTTTCTCCACAGGCTCTCCGGTGCTCATCTGCCACCAGAGCCCGACTTTCTATGGATAGGGGAAGCTTTAAAACGTTATGCCTCCCAATCTCCCTTAGGTGTGGGTCATTAACACCATTAAGTTGCAACTTGCATTCGCGTGCCTCTGGAGCCCTCTTCTTCATCCCAGTACTTCAGCTATTGAAGGACTTGAAGTCCACAATGTCCAAATCATCTTTTCCCACAGCCTCAATTTTATAATAAGCCATTTGAATGATAGGGTCTCTGGCGAAGGTATAAAAGGGGTTTTCCCATTCTTCCTGACTTGCTCCCGCCCCATGTAATCCTCCCACCGAAAGGTGTCCCCAGGGTCAGAATCAAAACATGCCTGCCTTTCCCCTGCCACATGAGAGGGGTCCCAGGTCGGGCTTTTGGGGGGAATCATCTCTGATTCATCAAAGGGTCCAGACGCGTCAAGATGATGGCTCCCAAAAGGTTGATATGGTGATCCAGCCAGGAGAACATGATGCGCTTCACTGGGTTGAGTCGGCATCAGGATGGTTAAACCAAGTTTATAAGCGGTTCAAAATACTAAGAGTGGCAACGGCAGCATCAAAGGTACTGTAGCGACTCGAAGTGAATCAAGCACGGTCGAGCTGGTTCAAAGCTGTCTCTTAGAGGTAAACATGTTTAGGCTGCTTCTAAGCTTCACAGTTGCTATGAGGCCCAGTTCAGGGTCTCCAAAGTCAAGGTCTGTCCTATTCTGCACTTCAGAGGCAGGAAGAGTAGTAGCAATCACATGCATGGTTTTGCCATATCCAGTAAGCAGGTACCCGGGTACCGGTGTCTCAGTTGCAGATGGCTTGACCAGCCAGCATGTCATCATCCTAAATGTGCCTTTGAGAGGGTTAGGGGGAGATCTTTATTTCCTCTTACTTGGAATTCTTCTGTCTTCGTCTCTATCACAGAGGACTTTGGGGTAGGCTGTATCCCCAGCAGAGTTTGAGTTGAATCCTTTTTGTCTTGAGGCACAAAGTTGAATCAACTAAGAGGAGGCCCCTCTCCCCCTTATGTAGGCCTAATGCTACAGTAGATTGGTCCAGAGAAAGCCTTTTGTTAAGAATTGCATCCTGGCTGCTGTAACAAGTGTCCTTTCACTGCTGGTGTCCTGCCAAGATTTCCTTTTCTGTAGGAAGTGACGAGCTGGCAGGACAATTGAGAAACGGACCAAAATCCAAGATGGTAGAACCCATCTCTGGCTCAACCTCTCGTTTTGGCTACTGTAACTCCACCCCCTTCTCTATCTGTTTACCTCTAATGGACTCCAGTAATCAGCACCCTGGTCTGGAGGTCCCATTGTCATGTTAGGACTTTCTTTAAAGTACCGGTTCCCAGAGGATCGCCCCGGAAGGGTTCATGTCTCCTGGAGGACGGGGGCAACCTTCCTCGGGTGAATCAAAGATAAGCATCTTGGGCAGGATCCCACTGTTGCGAGTACAACCAGGCCAGGCCATATGTAGAATAAACACCAGTTCTGTCACCTCACCATGCTGACACTAATTTGACATCCAAATGCTTGGGGCTTTAAAACTGCTGAATTCCTGTAGCTACCATGTCACGACCAAGCATGGCTTATGTTTAGATATTAGCATGCCATCAGGCTGCTGGATTACACAGTGATAAGAATTTGAACCAAAGGTGGAGACTGTAAAAAATCCACCTCTCCGTGTTGGGATTCTGGTTTCCAGTAGCTGTTCATGAATGTACATGTGAGCTTTGAGACTGCCCTGCTGCCTCTGCAAGATATGGCTGGGAATGTCAGGAGATGCTCGCCGCAAAGGTACATGGGAGCACAGTGTATTCGGCACAGAGCACTATGAAAGTGGGGTATGATTAGTAGGCCTCCCCCTCAGAAACAGAATTACCTCCATAACTGTATTGCTAAAAAATAAGAAAAAAGTTCAGCCTATCCCACCCTCACCGGATGGCATTCCATCACAATGACCACACTACTTCTAGTGTCCCCAAACGTACCAGGATTCCTTTCCATAGTTTTCTCTCCCCACCAGCAGATTATATTCTAACATCAGCCTCCCAAATATAGATAACGCTCAACCAAATCAGATACAAATACTCTGGGGACAGATTCTCCCACACAAGGCTGCCCATCTGGAACTCACCCCTTCATTTCCTGATGTTCGTCAGAGAACTCAATACTTGGCTGTGCCACTAAAACTACACCTGCTGCCTACTATTCCCGATTTACTGCCCTGCCATCATTGACTTGGCCCCCTTAGCAACAGTGATCTTAATCGACCTTCCTGGAGCCTATTTGATAGATAAACATTTGAAATAAATAAAATGAGAATTTGTTAGCATTTACAATAGGTTGGCCATTTGGCCACTATCGCAGCAAAGGTGTAGACAGGCTAGGGCCTAAGCAGCCAAGGCCAACCCATGATCTGTTAATGCCCACTCAGCAGCACTGTGTGGGCATTTACAGATGTCAATGTCTGAGCTAAGCAGCAGGGTCGCTCTCCGCTCCTCCACGCATGTCAGGAACCAGGTAGCTGTATGCTGGACGCACAGGAGCCAGAGGAGAAGTCCAGTCAGGAGGGAAATAGGTAAACTAAAAAAAAAGTATTTTTGTCTGTATGTGTATAAGGGAGGATTGCATGTCTATATGCATGCCACTGGGTGACTGGTTAAGTGTGCGTATGTTTGTATGTATCTGAGGGAGCATCATTTTTGTAAGTGCATATGTATAAATGAATGCAGTGTATATGGAGTGCATGGGTGTGAGTGCATGTGTGAATGATGATGAAGTGTGAATGCTCAGTGGGCTTGCGTGAATGACAGGAAAGCTGTATGGGTGTGTGACTGATGGGTGAATACGTGTGTGTGTGTCTGCCTGTGTGGAGGGGACTCAGAGGGGCATTGGAGTAATACCATGTTTTGACAGGGGCAATGCATGTTTTGCTGGCATTTTTGAGCTATGCAAAGCCAACGTGATGAGTGTTATTACATGGAGGAGAGGTCGGGTATGGGATACTGCATTGGGGCTGGCAACCTGGATATTTAAATACTGTGGCATGGAATTTTGTACTTACATTAAGGGCAAAGGCAACTTGAGTGTTTTTACATGAGCAAGGGCAGGGACTGTTTCCTTACTGTGTCATGAAATGTCTTACTGGTGTCAAGATCAAAGGAAACATGATCAGTGTTCTTACTTAAGGGGGATTTGTGCGACCCACAATACAATGTTTTCTTACTGTGGCTTGCATTTATTACTGGTGTTAGGGGGCAAATACAACATGCTGAGTTATCCTATACAGGGAGAGGTATTTGTGTAGCCAGCAAGGACAGGTTTTCTTACTGTGGAATTACTTTTTATTACTGGCATTAAGGCAAAGGCAGCAGGCGTATGTTCTTAGAGGGGGGTACTGGCATTTATTGGCAGAGACAGCAAGATCATGTTTTGTTATATTATCAATACTGGTATCATGGGCAAAGCAAAGAGGAGTATGTTCTTATGTGGGCATACTGACAAATGTAAGTGTGCCAGCACGTTCATGCATGGGCACAATCAGCATGAAAATATATTTTACCCTGGCAGAGTACTGGCATATAGTGGGCAAAGGCATCATGAAAATGTGTTGGAAAATGCTCCTGCATATTGTTGGTGACTTGGCATCTAATGAATTTTTGTAATGCTTTATGCCACAAAAACTATTGTAAACTGTGGGGCTTTTTTAAATGTATTTGCCACAGAAAGTGTGCTGTAAAATGCACTGTGTCATACCATTATTTAAACAAGCTACCACGGTGAATTCCCCCAGGGCCACTTGTTAAGTTTGTACACACAGTCACTCCAGAACATTCGACCATTGACAGAACCCCTTCCCTCTGCAGGCTCCCCTTGGGGTGGGCCCTACCACATTAGCTTCAGCCCCCCCCCCCCTTGCTAGACAATCCTGGCTACGCCTCAGCATCGCAGTCTTAAAGCAATGCAGCTTCACCTGAAACACCACCTTCTAGAAGCATCGCAAATGTGACTTGACCAGCCATGCTATCCCATCCCGGCATTCTTCATGTAGCCTTTCTTTCAGTCTATTTGGGGAGGTTCCATTTTGCAAAGCCTTCAGCTTCTGGCCTGTCATAGCGGCCTAAAAAGGCACGAGCTGCCACACCTGTATGACCCCATGGTAATTGTGTGTAAGCGCTATAACACTGCTGCTTACTTGCAGGGCTTATCGCCGTGATCGTTCTCTGAAAAGCAAAGGGAATTGCAATATACTGTAAAAAAATAACTCACAAAGGACAACCTCAACATTGAAATGCCTCGCTCAGACTCCGCGGCCATGTGTGAATATTGCAATCGTCGCCTTGGCCATGGGAAGTGAAGCTCCCTCTGCGGTGTGCTATGGCTCCCCGCATGTATGATTGTGTCACAGGCGTGTCCCACTGCTGCTAATTCCACTTTCCCGAGCCCACGATTTAATATTCCAGGCATACTCCAGCATGGAGAGTGCTGCACACATAGCGCCTGACCCGTAATGCCGCGGCCCACTGTGGCTGCTGACTCGCTCAATGTCATTCAGATGTCCTCTTTAATATGCCGCCTTTCCCCGGTGTATATGGCAATCAGGCCACAAAGGGATCCCCTCGCGTGGCACTGCGAGATTTGAGGCCGAGCGCAGCTTTGATTTCGGAGTCTCTCAGAAATATGATAATAGCGCCGCGGAGCCGCCGCGTCTATGCACCGCCGGCTACTAGCCCGCTGAGCCACGGCGCCCGCTGCGATGGGCAGCGATCGCAGAAGTGGAGCAGAGAATGCGCGCCGCACAATGTGACACCGGGCTGCCAGCGAGTGTAGAATGCCGCGCCGCTAAAAGTGTCTCCGTCTTCATTAAACAGGAAATGAACTCTGCCAACCGGCTCCACGCCACGCCAGCCTGGGGCCAAGAGGTCAAGATCAGATGCAGGCAGGGGACACTGCTCAAAGCCTTTTACGTTCCTTTCTTCTTGCAACATAACACTAAGCTTTGCTGAGAGGAAATACACCTTGATTTAAAAAAAAAAATAAAAAAAACAGGACATTCATATCTACACATATTTGGTCAATAAATACATTTGCGCACATGCTTGTGTTGTGCAAGGGATTTTATGTATGATTTGAGAATGTATTTGTGTACCTGCAGAAACCCACAGTTCTTTTGATTCATCGTCACCCACGCATTACCTTCATTAGGTGGAGCAGGGAACATCGATGGCAGAATGGCATGCTTTGGAGGGACACAGGTTCCCTAATCATTGTTAAACGTCGGCTAAACAGATGCAAAATGACTAGAGGCTGAAATATTGCCATGATGCTTATGAAGATTTGCATCTTGACTTGGCCTGCGGCTTTCTGAGCACGAGGCTGTGCTATTTCTTATTTCATTAGAGGAGGAGATGAGTCGGTCGCTGATAATTGTGTTCTTATATAGTCAGTGCTTTAAGTGGGGTAAGAAATTGAGGGGGGACTCATTTAGGGGGCGTGGTCTAAGACTTGATGGGCGTGGCCTAAATAAGCACATGTAAGAATGCACAGGGGTGGTCTGGCCTATATAACCAAGTGCATATCGCAACACAATCTGCTTGGTGCATTCCTTAAAGTATAACGATTCAAAGCTCAAAGCTCAATGTCATTATTTATTGGACCCTTAACTGGGGCCATTGACAAACGTTTAGGTGTTGAGGTACATTGCATAATGAGGGTTACAAACAGCGCTGGTCATTGGGCCGGCTCTTGCCGGATCCGAGATCCGGCACTAGATGTGTTGCCGGATCTCGGAATCTGGCCAGAGTCAGCCGTCCCAAACCCCTGCTCTGTGCTGAAAAAAAAGAGAAAAAAAAAACCTGTGAGAAAAATGTAACTTCCTCTGATGACCCCATGCAAGAGGTCACCAGAGGAAGTTACAGTCCTCAGCCACGACCCGGTTTATTGATTTATCTATTTATGTGTTTGTCAGACACATGGACACAGATTATTTATGCAATGGTTGTCGGATACCTGTATCTAACAAACATTGCATAAATAAATAAATATACAGGTATCCGACAAACATTGCATGAATAAAAACCCCTGTTAACATCACACACAATGCCACCACTCAACTGCTTTCAGAGGGCAACTGAAGTAGCTGCGCTGGGTGTTGTTCAACTAAAAGAATGGGATGCATACTGCGCATTTTAAACAATATTTACTCAGCAACACTGGGCAAAACTATTATGCGCATATTGAAGCGGTGACTCATCACCAGTGCCATGGAAGTGGTTTACAGTGGAATTGATATGTAGTTTGGGAAAAGAAGCAGCATGAAAGAAATAGTTAAAACTATTATTTTGGACATTTCCTTTGATCGGAGGTCAACTGCCAGCTCTGCCCCCCTTAACCTCTTAACCCTGCAGCCTTGGGCACTGTCCCCCCAAACTCCGCCCCACCCCGGCCCTTGTGGGATCCCCGACCCATTTTTTTCCATTTCCACCATTGGTTACAAAGATAAATACCTACTGCCCCAGTTCGAAGACACACCAGGACGTTCATTGACTGAACGGGCACTGCACCACAGACTGAGATACCAGGACAATCATGGATTGCACAAATACAAGTCTCACTTCCCTTTGTAAACCTTTCCTAGCGGCTTTTACATCTGTCACCATGTTTAGCACCCCGATCTGCCTAGCAGAAATGGGTTAACATGGAACGTTAACCTCTTATAATAGAGGACATCTCTTTCTTTAGGATTATGAGTGCTTGGTCCCTACCATCAGTGGTGCACAAGCTGTGTGCCTCTCTCTTATTTGACTCAATAGTGACAATTTAGTTCAATTGATCGTTCCCCTTAGAAGAAAGTGCACATGACAAATGAACATTTGCCTTTCAAAAAAATGTATCATCCTGGAAAAATAGTACAGAAAGGAGAAATGTCAATAAATATGCTGGCAATGTATAAAAGGTAGTTTTATAAAGGTAGCGGGCGCCCCTCTCTCGCAAGAACAGACATGATAACCTGTTCAGTGGTTATTAACCACTTGAGAGTTCGCAGCCACTGGGGTTGCTGATGGTACTCTTGTTCAGAGAGGAATTGCCATAGCATTTCGGTGCTGGACTGCCCTTGTGGGCGGGACAAAGACTGATATGCAAATGGATATTTCCCATCTGTGAAGGTACAGTGAGCAAAAAGCAATGGCTGCGAACTCTCAATGTGGTTAATAACCACTGAACAGGTTATCATGCCTTGTTCTTTCGAGAGAGGGGCGCCTGCTACCTTTTTTGTATTTATGAAAGGAACTTGGGGTTGGTCACCCTAGGTTACCTGGGGGCAACCAGACGTGGACTCCCTGCTCACTGTGCTTAGAGAGGCTCAGCTTCACCTCACTGATGATGCCCAACAAGGCAGAAACACGTGTATGGGGTTGCTGATGGTACTCTTGTTCAGAGAGGAATTGCCATAGCATTTCGGTGCTGGACTGCCCTTGTGGGCGGGACAAAGACTGATATGCAAATGGATATTTCCCATCTGTGAAGGTACAGTGAGCAAAAAGCAATGGCTGCGAACTCTCAATGTGGTTAATAACCACTGAACAGGTTATCATGCCTTGTTCTTTCGAGAGAGGGGCGCCTGCTACCTTTTTTGTATTTATGAAAGGAACTTGGGGTTGGTCACCCTAGGTTACCTGGGGGCAACCAGACGTGGACTCCCTGCTCACTGTGCTTAGAGAGGCTCAGCTTCACCTCACTGATGATGCCCAACAAGGCAGAAACACGTGTATGGGGTTGCTGATGGTACTCTTGTTCAGAGAGGAATTGCCATAGCATTTCGGTGCTGGACTGCCCTTGTGGGCGGGACAAAGACTGATATGCAAATGGATATTTCCCATCTGTGAAGGTACAGTGAGCAAAAAGCAATGGCTGCGAACTCTCAATGTGGTTAATAACCACTGAACAGGTTATCATGCCTTGTTCTTTCGAGAGAGGGGCGCCTGCTACCTTTTTTGTATTTATGAAAGGAACTTGGGGTTGGTCACCCTAGGTTACCTGGGGGCAACCAGACGTGGACTCCCTGCTCACTGTGCTTAGAGAGGCTCAGCTTCACCTCACTGATGATGCCCAACAAGGCAGAAACACGTGTATGGGGTTGCTGATGGTACTCTTGTTCAGAGAGGAATTGCCATAGCATTTCGGTGCTGGACTGCCCTTGTGGGCGGGACAAAGGCTGATATGCAAATGGATATTTCCCATCTGTGAAGGTACAGTGAGCAAAAAGCAATGGCTGCGAACTCTCAATGTGGTTAATAACCACTGAACAGGTTATCATGCATTGTTCTTTCGAGAGAGGGGCGCCTGCTACCTTTTTTGTATTTGTGAAAGGAACTTGGGGTTGGTCACCCTAGGTTACCTGGGGGCAACCAGACGTGGACTCCCTGCTCACTGTGCTTAGAGAGGCTCAGCTTCACCTCACTGATGATGCCCAACAAGGCAGAAACACGTGTATGGGGTTGCTGATGGTACTCTTGTTCAGAGAGGAATTGCCATAGCATTTCGGTGCTGGACTGCCCTTGTGGGCGGGACAAAGACTGATATGCAAATGGATATTTCCCATCTGTGAAGGTACAGTGAGCAAAAAGCAATGGCTGCGAACTCTCAATGTGGTTAATAACCACTGAACAGATTATCATGCCTTGTTCTTTCGAGAGAGGGGCGCCTGCTACCTTTTTTGTATTTATGAAAGGAACTTGGGGTTGGTCACCCTAGGTTACCTGGGGGCAACCAGACGTGGACTCCCTGCTCACTGTGCTTAGAGAGGCTCAGCTTCACCTCACTGATGATGCCCAACAAGGCAGAAACACGTGTATGGGGTTGCTGATGGTACTCTTGTTCAGAGAGGAATTGCCATAGCATTTCGGTGCTGGACTGCCCTTGTGGGCGGGACAAAGACTGATATGCAAATGGATATTTCCCATCTGTGAAGGTACAGTGAGCAAAAAGCAATGGCTGCGAACTCTCAATGTGGTTAATAACCACTGAACAGGTTATCATGCCTTGTTCTTTCGAGAGAGGGGCGCCTGCTACCTTTTTTTGTATTTATGAAAGGAACTTGGGGTTGGTCACCCTAGGTTACCTGGGGGCAACCAGACGTGGACTCCCTGCTCACTGTGCTTAGAGAGGCTCAGCTTCACCTCACTGATGATGCCCAACAAGGCAGAAACACGTGTATGGGGTTGCTGATGGTACTCTTGTTCAGAGAGGAATTGCCATAGCATTTCGGTGCTGGACTGCCCTTGTGGGCGGGACAAAGACTGATATGCAAATGGATATTTCCCATCTGTGAAGGTACAGTGAGCAAAAAGCAATGGCTGCGAACTCTCAATGTGGTTAATAACCACTGAACAGGTTATCATGCCTTGTTCTTTCGAGAGAGGGGCGCCTGCTACCTTTTTTGTATTTATGAAAGGAACTTGGGGTTGGTCACCCTAGGTTACCTGGGGGCAACCAGACGTGGACTCCCTGCTCACTGTGCTTAGAGAGGCTCAGCTTCACCTCACTGATGATGCCCAACAAGGCAGAAACACGTGTATGGGGTTGCTGATGGTACTCTTGTTCAGAGAGGAATTGCCATAGCATTTCGGTGCTGGACTGCCCTTGTGGGCGGGACAAAGACTGATATGCAAATGGATATTTCCCATCTGTGAAGGTACAGTGAGCAAAAAGCAATGGCTGCGAACTCTCAATGTGGTTAATAACCACTGAACAGGTTATCATGCATTGTTCTTTCGAGAGAGGGGCGCCTGCTACCTTTTTTGTATTTGTGAAAGGAACTTGGGGTTGGTCACCCTAGGTTACCTGGGGGCAACCAGACGTGGACTCCCTGCTCACTGTGCTTAGAGAGGCTCAGCTTCACCTCACTGATGATGCCCAACAAGGCAGAAACACGTGTATGGGGTTGCTGATGGTACTCTTGTTCAGAGAGGAATTGCCATAGCATTTCGGTGCTGGACTGCCCTTGTGGGCGGGACAAAGACTGATATGCAAATGGATATTTCCCATCTGTGAAGGTACAGTGAGCAAAAAGCAATGGCTGCGAACTCTCAATGTGGTTAATAACCACTGAACAGGTTATCATGCCTTGTTCTTTCGAGAGAGGGGCGCCTGCTACCTTTTTTGTATTTATGAAAGGAACTTGGGGTTGGTCACCCTAGGTTACCTGGGGGCAACCAGACGTGGACTCCCTGCTCACTGTGCTTAGAGAGGCTCAGCTTCACCTCACTGATGATACCCAACAAGGCAGAAACACGTGTATGGGGTTGCTGATGGTACTCTTGTTCAGAGAGGAATTGCCATAGCATTTCGGTGCTGGACTGCCCTTGTGGGCGGGACAAAGACTGATATGCAAATGGATATTTCCCATCTGTGAAGGTACAGTGAGCAAAAAGCAATGGCTGCGAACTCTCAATGTGGTTAATAACCACTGAACAGGTTATCATGCCTTGTTCTTTCGAGAGAGGGGCGCCTGCTACCTTTTTTGTATTTATGAAAGGAACTTGGGGTTGGTCACCCTAGGTTACCTGGGGGCAACCAGACGTGGACTCCCTGCTCACTGTGCTTAGAGAGGCTCAGCTTCACCTCACTGATGATGCCCAACAAGGCAGAAACACGTGTATGGGGTTGCTGATGGTACTCTTGTTCAGAGAGGAATTGCCATAGCATTTCGGTGCTGGACTGCCCTTGTGGGCGGGACAAAGACTGATATGCAAATGGATATTTCCCATCTGTGAAGGTACAGTGAGCAAAAAGCAATGGCTGCGAACTCTCAATGTGGTTAATAACCACTGAACAGGTTATCATGCCTTGTTCTTTCGAGAGAGGGGCGCCTGCTACCTTTTTTGTATTTATGAAAGGAACTTGGGGTTGGTCACCCTAGGTTACCTGGGGGCAACCAGACGTGGACTCCCTGCTCACTGTGCTTAGAGAGGCTCAGCTTCACCTCACTGATGATGCCCAACAAGGCAGAAACACGTGTATGGGGTTGCTGATGGTACTCTTGTTCAGAGAGGAATTGCCATAGCATTTCGGTGCTGGACTGCCCTTGTGGGCGGGACAAAGACTGATATGCAAATGGATATTTCCCATCTGTGAAGGTACAGTGAGCAAAAAGCAATGGCTGCGAACTCTCAATGTGGTTAATAACCACTGAACAGGTTATCATGCCTTGTTCTTTCGAGAGAGGGGCGCCTGCTACCTTTTTTGTATTTATGAAAGGAACTTGGGGTTGGTCACCCTAGGTTACCTGGGGGCAACCAGACGTGGACTCCCTGCTCACTGTGCTTAGAGAGGCTCAGCTTCACCTCACTGATGATGCCCAACAAGGCAGAAACACGTGTATGGGGTTGCTGATGGTACTCTTGTTCAGAGAGGAATTGCCATAGCATTTCGGTGCTGGACTGCCCTTGTGGGCGGGACAAAGACTGATATGCAAATGGATATTTCCCATCTGTGAAGGTACAGTGAGCAAAAAGCAATGGCTGCGAACTCTCAATGTGGTTAATAACCACTGAACAGGTTATCATGCCTTGTTCTTTCGAGAGAGGGGCGCCTGCTACCTTTTTTGAATGTATAAAAGGTGCCTACTTTTTAAACCCCCAACAATTATTTTGAACTATTCCAAGGAAAACAAACTCCAATCAGGACACGTGTGCTTAAATTACACTTTTATGTGGTGTTGTGGGTAAGCGTCTGCATTGGAAACAGGACAACCTGGGGTGAAACCTCAGTAGATGAACACTTGAGCAAGACAACTTTTTTTTAATGCTTGCCTCACAAACACTCAACAGGGGTTGTGACCACCCTCTGAAAAAGGTGGGCGGACACTGTCTTAGCACAGTGCCAGAACCAGTGAGCATAACCCCTTCACTCTTCAAGACTGCAACCTCTCCTGCCACATCCTGGGCAAAAAATCATGATCATTTGCCCCCTCATCCTTTCTATTTTCACCATCACGTTCGTCTTTCAACAATACTCTGTTTTATAAAGATAACTTGAAAAGTACACAAACCATAGTAAGGTACTTACACAAATCTATAAATCCTTATAGAAATATTCTAGGCAAAAAAGTTTACAATTGTGGTATTATTCCTCCTACCTTTAATTCAAGACTACAAATGCCAGAATGCAATTCAGTAGATGGCAAAATGGCCGCACAGACTGCCCATGCCTTGGGCCAGCTCTGCCTCCCCTAACACAGACTGTGAAATGTCAATGCGTCGGGAAAGTGTGCAGGCACTGAGGGGCCTTTTTCCTCCACTTTCCTTGGGTGGGCTGCTTTTTCTGGCGGCCCCTCATCCTCTGCCTACCTCTGGCGTGGCCACACCTCTCCAGTCATGTCTGCACCAAGCCATGGAAGTTTAGGAGAAGCTCTGGTACATTTATTTTTACATTCAACCCTTCTGCCCCGCTTAAGGAGTTGTTCCTTAACCCTGAAAGGCAATCTCAGCCTTTTCCCCAAAGGTTGCAGTACCTTGGAAATATTGTACTAGGCATGAGGTCAAACAGTAGGACTTCATGTGGAGATGGGTACGTGAGAGACAGGGAGTCTGAGTGTATCTGCATACATAACACAAGATTCAAATTAAACTCCTGATCCGTTTTATACCAAACACAAAAAATTCACAATGTGGCCCCATCAGTTCTGCCCTCGAGTTTCGGGTTTCCCATACTTTGGGAAGGAAGGAAGCTAATGAAGGAAAGTCAGTCACTTAGCTTGCCATGGTTGAGGCTTCACCTCGGTCATGTTGTGTTGGTGCTCGGACTCCGGTGCAGAAGGCGAGTGAGGCAGACCAAAATGGTGCGCCATTTTATCAGGGAATGCCTGGCTGCCTGGGACTGCAACTTCCTCTCATGATCCCTTGCAAGGTTTGTAAGAATCGCAAGAGGAAATTGCAGTTTGCGGACGCTGTACTTCCTGAAGCTGTGACTGACAGAAGGGCCAGCCGCAGCGTCACACAAACTTCCCAGAAAGTTGAAGTTTGTGCGACGCTGTGGCTAGCACTTCTATCAGTCACAGCTGTCTTTCATCTTGGCGGTGGGATAATGTCCCCCCGTGGTGTGCTGGGACCGGCGGGCCATGGCTGAACCCCCCTTTTTGGAGACTCCCGGGGCTTGGTCCTGTCTAGCCCCAGCCCATTTAAAGCCCTGTACATAGTGATTGATAGATTCATACATCTTCTAAGCATCACCCTAACAAGGGTTACTTTTATTCCCAATGAATGGTGCTCAATTTATGAACCTCAGAAGGGTGAATCGCTAAGTCGGCCCTGCCTCGAGATGCAAACTTGCGAATGGTAGGCATATCCGATGTGAGAGGTGAACACTTAACTCATGAGCTGTCTTACCAAACAGAATACTCTGCACAAGATATTCTACAATTAGAACAGTCCCATGTCCGGGGGCTTTGCAACGTGCCAACACAAGCTGGTCGTTACATAAACTAGTACGTGCAGTGGGGGAGTCTTGCAGTGGATGGGGGACTGGAAACAGCTGACACCACATGGTGAAAAGTCAACCCTGGCAGGAGCTGCCAGCTCGTCACACGTAGACACCTATCATCTTGAAAGAAAATAGGCAAAAATACCAGCAAACCTAGGTCTAATTGGCACACACAAAATAAAATAAAAACTGCAAAGAATTCTTTTTTAAAAAGTGCATCAACAGATTAATAAGGGGTGAACAAGTGCCATTCTACCTAACTGTTCATTTAACAGATGCAACCATGCAGCATTTGTTACCTATTGGAAGATGGAAGATGTATGTCCACTTATGTATTGTCCCCGGTGACTGTTCCATTTAATTCCCTACTCAACCTGGTCAGAATGTCTCTCAGACTGAAGCTCACTGCTTCCCATCAAATCTGATTTTGTATCTATTGTATGTTCTTTTGTGGTCAAAAGAGCTTTGTTCCTCCTGTATTTATCTAAATAAATAAATACATTAAAAAAATAATAGGCGTGCATCCTGTCGGATGTCAATGCTGCACACTCCACCCGCTGGGACGCTTATGTCACCCACATGACACAAAGAGTTGATTTATTAGTGAGATGACATTGCTCCGTGAAGTGGAATCTGGCAGACACCAAGACTGGTGTCATCATGGGCCATCACGCTTCATAATGTGCTTGGGAAAGGAGCGATGGAAAGTGTGTTAGTGGGAAGTGCTGATGAAGTGACGACCTGTGAGGTAATCTGCTAGTGGACACTAGGTCTGGTGTTGAATGGAGTGAAAATTCTCGTTTTGAGATGGGGAGAAGGAAGTATGACTCAGGGGAACTCGCATAAAGGGGATACTCTAAGTGGACTTGGACATGTTCTTAGTTTGAGGTGAGGAGGCAGATAGTTCAGGAAATGGAAGCATCACACATTTGCTCAGTGAAGGATGTAGATCCCGGAAAAAAAAGGAGGAAAAGAGAAGTGGTGGGAGGATCACTTTGTATATGTGAAACAATGAGAGGGTATATCCTAGGGTGAAGACAGTAGAGGTTGGTCGATGGTTGATTAAACCTGATAGTGAACTGGAGGGCGAGAAGGCTTTAGTTCTCCATGCCTGCCAGTGAATGCGGAAAAGTAAAGCATTTTAGGTTAGGTAGGGGTGGCTAAGTCCCTGCTAGTGAACAATGGAGCTATGGCTAGTGGATGGGTGCTGTGATAGGCTATCTGGAGTGTAGGCGAATCAAGGAGACTAATTATGTGCCCAACTGGACCAAATTGCTTTTGTGGGATTAGCTGAATTCTAATAGCAGAGGTGATGTGCGTTATGAACTCGAGTAGTGAATTGTTACAGATGCGTGCAGGTGGGCGGTCGTGTCCCGGGAGTGATGCGGTTGTGCTCCATCGAGGTGGAGTGGAATACATACCCGAGAGTCAAGGCTGATTTTATCTAGTTGTGATGAGGGTATGCAGATTGTATCCTACTAATCAACTGGAATCCTTTTTGTGTGGTCTATGTACTGTCTTGTTCCTCTCATCCCCCTCAAGTGACTCATCTGTGTCCCACCTACCTGTCTGGCAGTGATAGTTCACCCCAGAGAAGGTGAACTAGGTCAGTTAAGATGCAGACGGGAAGAGCCAGGTCTTGAGTGCCTTCCGGAAAGCAGGGTGGTCCTCCATGCAGTGGATGGAATCGAGTTCCAGATGGTGGGAGCTTGGATGGAGAAAGAAGATCCCTCTATTCTGGTCGATTTAGTGACTAAGATGACAATTAGGAGAGCTGCGCTTGATGTGCATGGTGAAGTTACTTAGATGGCACGCAATGGCAAACTGGTAGGAATCATTTCGGCCAAAAATGCACTTCATGAACCCAGTTTGACTTGGCTCATTCTAAACTCTCTGCTGCATATGAATAGGGAGGGTGCACAATTTTAGTACACCACATGGTAACTACTTGGGGTGCATGTAGTTGATTGAGGCATTGGCAGAATACATAAAGGGATTATGTGCTGTGCCTCGCATATTTGGATGATCTTTGACTTTCTGCTTTACATGGGTATGGGTTCAATATCACTCATGAATAGATTAATGCATATTTCTTAACTCAAGTGACCCATTTTGGAAAAGATGGCATCCTTGCTGTCATTATGAATCTGATATATACTGTTGAGGGCCTAATGCCGAAGAAGAAAAATCCCACCAGGTGGTAAAATCCACTCTGGCAGTTTGCCACGATTGGTTAAACTACAGTTTGGAGTAAATGTATTAGCACCAGTGCAAATTGCATTAGCATCACAGAAAGGAACGACATAAAATAGTGGTAATTAACGTTGAAAATAAGTCCAACTATTAAACTGCGGCAGAAGGGCTAGCACCAGGGCTGCCACCTTAGGTTTAGAGCAGATAACGATCATTTTGTTTCTGCACGTTTGGTCGACATTAATTCAACCAATTTTATGTGTAATGGGGTCCCCCTAGAGCCCCACTAGCCCGCACTCTCACCTACCCTCCTCTCCTACCCCACATGCATTTATGCATACACATACATGTGTATGTAATTGGTTGATTATAACCAAAAGTGCACTCACATAATGATACATTTTAAAACAGTTTATGAAAACACCTATTAAGGATTCAGAATTGGTCAAGAGATTAAATTCTTTTGGATTTGAAATCCTTTTTGGTACAATCCTTATTGCTGGTAAACGAGTGGGAACTGGGCGTCCTTCCTGATGGCGTCTGCACTCCCAGTAGCAAGGGGGTCCAGCGTGCTTATTTTGACTCTACTAGCTGCAAGATCTTTTACCATAATTACCTAAGGGTAGAGTAAAGCTATTAATGGCCTATTTTTTAATCAACTTGCATTGTCTTTTGGGACAGCCAAACAAAAAGGTGGAACTAGATTGAGGATGTCTGAGAATTGTGTGGCTCAGCTACCCGAGGTTCTCAGTTTAGAAGCATGCGCCCCACTAAGCTCCCAAGCACACCCCAGGTTCCAGCCCGCTGGACATATAAACAGTCCTGGGCCCTTCAGACACACGTCTCTCGGTGGCATGAGGCTGAATGGTGGGAGAGGAGGTATAACGTCTGGACCTCAGTGCTTTGCAGGGATTTTCCAAAGGAAGCCAACATTACCCATTTCTAGCAAATACAGAGAATTTGAAATCTGTTTACACCTTTACACATTTTGATCCTCATGTTATCTTCATGTTTGACATTCCTTCTTCATATATTGGTCCTTTTATTGAAGGATAATGTATCTTTGGCTGGGGGAAGGATTTAACCTTTTGGATAGTGTACGTTTGCATTGTACGGGATACATCCAACCACACCATGGCTCCCATGGACTGTCTTTTTCTATACTCTGACTTTAGCATTTTTCTATACATCCTATCACTGACGTATGGTTTTCATGCTATCATTTCATGCCTTACTCTATATCATGCTGCTTTACTCAGCAGTATAATAGTTCAAATGCTTCATAAACTGGAAATGGTAAATCGAGAACTGTTTACATGGAATAATTGTCACCACACCCTCCACCACGTCCAATCCTGATCCTTTAATGTGCATCCTGCAGGAAAGACATTGATCTCCTATTGCTGCATGGCGTTTATTACACTGTCGAAGGCATTACTCAAATTAGAATTAAAGCCAGTGCCTATGCTCCCCGGAATTCAGCCATATTTGGTGAAACAAAGACTCTGACAAAGTGCCCCTGGCAGGAGTCCCATGTATTTCCCCGCTCCCAAAAACACTGTGCAGCACGCCACTGCATGTCGCATTGCAGGACTGATGAAATGTAACCACATTTCCCCCACTCTCAAGGAACTACACTGGTCCCCCCCCCAAACTTGTATCTCTTTTAAGACAGCCTTCATTAGCTGCAAAGGTCTAATGTCCAAGACACCATCATACTTAGCGGACAAAATCACCATCGCGACACTAAGATGCAAGATAATGCCATATTGCAATCCAAGAAATGCAAGAAGGTGAAGATCAGAAAACAAGCAGTCTCCGGCTACGCTCCCGCGCTCTGGAACAACATTCCTGCTGCATCAGGCTGGCGCCTGACCTCCTGCATTTTAGAAATAAACCAGAAGTCCCTGCTCTTCAAGGAAAACCTGACTGGCAAATAGGGACCATACACTGGCAGGACCACCCCCCTCTATTTTCCAGTTCCTTTATTGTAGAGCGCTCTGTTGCTTTCTAGCCAGGTTTGGACCATATACATCACATACACATATACATCACATATGAACTGGGCCAATTCATCAGCTCCATTTGGACTTGGGACAAAATCACCACTATAGTGCATGAAGATTTTATTATTTTTTATCTTGCAATGATCAGAGATTTGATTTCACCCTGAAAGTTGTTGTTTTGTGCTCAGGCTACAACGATGGCCATTCCGCATAGTATGAAAGCCTCGGAGCATAACTTTCTGAGCTTCAGGCTTTATTTTTATCCAGTGAAGTTGCTTGAAAACAACATGCAGCAACAGGTTCAAAACACCTCAAATGAAAAAGTCATTTACATTTATATTTTGAAGTGGTTATGTGTAATTCCTAAAATTAAACAAATGGTATCCTTGGGGACTGTCTCCGCCACTACTCCATTCAGATGGACTGAATCTATTTTCATAGTAGGTTTCTCTCAGCATCCACTAATGGAAATTTAGTGGGACATAGTGGCCTTCTCTTGCACTAACAAAGCTGTCAATGTGACGAAAGGACTCTAGAATTCGATCAGAATTAATACAGGATTTATGCAGGGTTTCGGGTGATTTCATCAAACACATTTGGTGTAAGGAGAATTCATCTAATTCTTTTTTTTTGTCAGGTTGATTTTGCTGCATATACATGCAGTGGGAGACCCCCTTCAACTCCCCCTTAACCCACATACATTCATTATTTCCCTACTCCCACCCCCCACACACGTACATATACGGAAAAATGTGTCCAAAAAACTGCAACAAATTCTCCTTGGGCAAAATATGTTGCTCAGTAATCTTCCGGTCCCCTTATGAGGCCTG
>NC_090937.1:960760182-960785182 GCF_040938575.1 Ambystoma mexicanum | reverse complement strand
TCTCTTTTTTTGCCTGACTGCATGATTTGTTTTTTGTAACTATTAATGAGGGCAGTGAGGAGATTTTTTTTACGAGGAGAAGGTTTTTTTTTTTTACAGCAGGCTTCTGCTTGTCTTTTTTCTTTATGCAGGGCTTTTAGGCTTGGGGTAAACCAAGTGTTGAGATGGGCAAGAGGTTTAGATTTGCTTAATTTCAGCGGTGCAATTACATCTATGGCTGAGTTGATGGTGTTGTTGTACAGGTTAACCGGATCATTAGGGTTAGTGATCAAATTGGAGTGATTAGTGATGGGCTGTATCAGAGGGAAGAGATTCGAGACTGTTATGTTTAGGTTGAGGTAAGTCTGAGATGGTCAATGAGATCAGATAATGATCAGTCCATATGCATGGTTCAATAGCCGTTATGAGGGAGGCGCAGTTGATATCTGCCACCCAGTCCAGTCTGCGGCCTTTGGAATGCGTGGGGCCATTGTTCCATATGGTGAGGCCTGCTTCCAATATTGTGTTGGCTAGGATCGAAGCATTAGTGTCTTTAGGGTCATTGTGGGCAAGGTTGAAATCACCAAGTAGGATGATTTGTGTCCCCGGTTTGGCATTAGTGTTTAGAAGGGTGGTTATGTCTTCTTCAAAAGCACCTAGTGGACCAGGAGGTCTATAGATTAGGTGCACAGTAATAGTGTATGAAGCAGAGATTCCCAGTTTTAGGGAGAGTAGTTCTGCTAAAGGCATAATCATGTGATCTATTTCTTTGATAGTGAGATTGGCTCTGCAGATGAAAGCTATGCCACCTCCTTTGGAGGTTTCTCTGTCTTTTCTAGAGATGGTGAAGTTCGAGGGTATGGCTAGCATTAGGGCTGGGCCCGCTGCTTTGTGCAGTCATGTTGCAGTCACTGCTAGGAAGTCGAGTTGATTGCAGGTGATGATGTCGGCAATTTCAGTAGCATGGGCTATCAAGGATCTAACATTGATGAGTCCTCCCTTGAGGTTATGTGTTACTTTCAAGGTATCACTAGTGTGGACATTGTTGATCAGGGTTTCAGAGGATTTAATCCAGGGTTTCTGAGTATGGATGGGTTTGCTTTTATAGGTGTTACATGAGGCTTGTGTGGGCTCCGACTTGGAGTAACCGTGTGAAATGTGGGCTTGTGGTGTCTTAGGTAGTCTACATCCTAGTCTATAGTTTCTTAGCAAAGTAAGGCAGGCCTGACTCTGGTGGATCTGGGTAAAGGGATCAAGAGACTGTTGGGTCGGAGTGTAAGCGATATTCAATCAACACTACAGCTAAGTCAATGCCTAGTCTGGGATGCTGAGGAAAACCCTTATTGATGTATTTCTATGTCCAGTTCAGTACTCTGGATGACAACCCTTGTATAACACCCCCCTCTTAGAATCCCCCTGACCTCACTGAGCCAAGAAGTAGGTTTGTTTTGCAAATAAAAAGGTTTATTTGAAAAATTAACAAGATATATATCACACTTTTATAATAAATTAATAATTGATATCACACTTATGTATATAATGTTGATCAACAATGGGTAATCTGGCACTAGCACACTTCTTTACAATCAATGAGGAGTTAGTATAGGATGGATCAGGTAGCAAAAATAAATTTATGGTTTCAAGGGAAAAGCAATGAGGAATAAAATACAGTACATAAATAACTTGATATGATTTCACAAGAGATAATATGTTCACTTTTCCCCTGGTGGCAATTCACCCCCCCCCCCCTATATGCAATGCAAGGAGATGGAAGTAACACACACAGTCTTCAGGAATACAATCAAATACAATACGTAATTCAGTTCCCCCCCAGCAAGCTTAGAGGAAACAGGTAGAAGTTTGAAACACAGGCCCAAAATGCTTTTAAATGTGATGGCAATGGATGGGAAAATGTGCTAACTGATTTTAATTCCCTCTAGAGATTCAGGGTGAGTGAGAGATGCTTGTTGGTATTAGTTCAGGCTCACTTTAGCAATGCGTATAGGGAGTAGGAAGTCGGTTCTAGGTTCATTGGAAAGCCCAGAATCACAGCTTTAAAATTAAAGTTAAACCACGTTCCTAGGGGGTGGGTAGGCTGATTATACTTTGCCCAACCCTCTAAGAAGCTGATAGATCAGAGAATTTCCTCTCCCCTGATTTGAGAAGCAACAGTTTGTCATGATGTGTCATGATGTGTCATGTTTATGGTCCATGGATAAACCCTCCCCTTTATTTCTACCCAGAAAATCTATTTTTTATAAAAAACATATTCACAATAACACCAATTTGCTAATATTACATATTTACATCCCAAATTAAATAAGGCACGCATCTGTCAAAGTCCCATCTTCTGGAGAGCTTTGGTTCACAAATTACAGTTTTTTGCGCTTTTGGTCAGTTACTCAGTGTCAGTTATGTACCAATCTTTCAACATACATGCACATACCATCTGGGCATATTCCTGTAAAGTTTCATATTTTTAACATTATCACAACTGCTACAAATTCCACATTTTGATCATTCTGTCTCTGAATATCGCACATATTCCAGAGTAGTTTTAAACTGTGAGCGACATTTTCATTTTAATAACCTCTCAATTCCATATTTTTACCAGTTCGGCACAATTTTCTATACGCCTTTTTCTCAAACATATACAGGGTAATTCATAGAATTTCACAGAAAAGTGTCGCAAGCGGCTGGCGCAGAGTGTCCGCGTGCGATTGACTGCGCCAGGCACGTGCGCTAAAACCGATTTCCGCGCACAGCGTATTCATGGATTTCAGGCTTCCAAACCAGCCGTGGCGCAGAGAATCGCAGCGACCCTGCAGCAGCGCCAGTAACGCCCCGAAGAACGCCCTCGCGCAAGGAAAAGCCATCCAAATCGCTAAATCATCGCAAAGGGCTGCGCTAACCCTGGACCAGTTCACCGGGCTGGCAAACAGCAAACGCCAAGCGGGGAACGCGTATTGCAGGGGTGCGTGGGAAGTTCCACACGCGGCTGGCCCCGTGCAAGAAGGGTACGTGAATTTCAGGGGTGCGCGGGAAGTTGCACAAGCGATTTCAGCAGGGTACGTGTATTTCAGGGGTGCGCGGCAAGTTCCACACGCGATTACTGCAGGGTACGTGCATTTCAGGGGTGCGCGGGAAGTTCCACACGCGAATGGGCCAGTGCGAGCAGGGTACGTGTATTCCATGGGTGCGCGGGAAGTTCCACACGCGATTTCATCAGGGTACGTGTATTTCAGGGGTGCGCGGGAAGTTCCACACGCGATTGGCCCAGTGCGAGCAGGCTACGTGTATTTCAGGGTTGCGCGGGAAGTTCCACACGCGATAGTCCCAGTGCGAGCAGGGTACGTGTATTTCAGGTGTGCGCGGGAAGTTCCACACGCGATAGTCCCAGTGCGAGCAGGGTACGTGTATTTCAGGGGAGCGCGGGAAGTTCCACACGCGATTGTCCCAGTGCGAGCAGGGTACGTGTATTTCAGGGGTGCGCGGGAAGTTGCACAAACGATACCAGCAGGGAATGTGTATTTCAGGGGTTCTGGGGAGTACTACACGTGAATTGGCCGTGTGGGTCCTCCCAGGTGTACGCTCCACAACCTCCACGGCCCCTGCAGGCAGCCCACACCACGGGGGACTACCCTGCACCCCTGCTCATGTCCCGCAGGCAGCCCATCCACCATGGGCATGCCCCCCAGCCAACCCACATGTCACCTTGCACTACTGATCAACAATGCATGTCTCCCACCACCCCCACCCCCCAGCAGTGCAGGGGCAGCCTCCACCAGGCCCCCACTCATGTCTCCCACCACCCCCACCCCCCAGGGGCAGCCCACACCAGGCCCCCACCCATGTCTCCCACCACCCCCACCCCCCAGCCACCAGGGGCAGCCTCCACCAGGCCCCCACTCATGTCTCCCACCACCCCCACCCCCCAGCATCCAGGGTCACCCTCCACCAGGCACCCACTCATGTCTCCCACCACCCCCACCCCCCAGCCACCAGGGGCAGCCTCCACCAGGCCCCCACTCATGTCTCCCACCACCCCCACCCCCCAGCAGTGCAGGGGCAGCCTCCACCAGGCCCCCACTCATGTCTCCCACCACCCCCACCCCCCAGCAGTGCAGGGGCAGCCTCCACCAGGCCCCCACTCATGTCTCCCACCACCCCCACCCCCCAGCATCCAGGGTCACCCTCCACCAGGCCCCCACTCATGTCTCCCACCACCCCCACACCCCAGCAGTGCAGGGGCAGCCTCCACCAGGCCCCCACTCATGTCTCCCACCACCCCCACACCCCAGCAGTGCAGGGGCAGCCTCCACCAGGCCCCCACTCATGTCTTCCACCACCCCCACCCCCCAGCATCCAGGGTCACCCTCCACCAGGCCCCCACTCATGTCTCCCACCACCCCCACCCCCCAGCATCCAGGGTCACCCTCCACAAGGCCCCCACTCATGTCTCCCACCACCCCCACCCCCCAGCAGTGCAGGGGCAGCCTCCACCAGGGCCCACACTCATGTCTCCCACCACCCCCACCCCCCAGCATCCAGGGTCACCCTCCAATAGGCCCCCACTCATGTCTCCCACCACCCCCACACCCCAGCAGTGCAGGGGCAGCCTCCACCAGGCCCCCACTCATGTCTCCCACCACCCCCACCCCCCAGCAGTGCAGGGGCAGCCTCCACCAGGCCCTCACTCATGTCTACCACCACCCCCACCCCCCAGCATCCAGGGTCACCCTCCACCAGGCCCCCACTCATGTCTCCCACCACCCCCACACCCCAGCAGTGCAGGGGCAGCCTCCACCAGGCCCCCACTCATGTCCCCCTGCACCCCCACCCCCCTGCCACCATGGGCATCCTCCACCAGACCCCCACTCATGTCTCCCACCACCCCCACCCCCCAGCCACCAGGGGCAGCCTCCACCAGGCCCCCACTCATGTCTCCCACCACCCCCACCCCCCTGCCACCATGGGCAGACTCCACCAGGCCCCCACTCATGTCTCCCACCACCCCCACCCCCCAGCAGTGCAGGGGCAGCCTCCACCAGGCCCCCACCCATGTCTCCCACCCCCCCACCCCCCAGCAGTGCAGGGGCAGCCTCCACCAGGCCCCCACCCATGTCTCCCACCACCCCCACCCCTCAGCCACCAGGGGCAGCCTCCACCAGGCCCCCACTCATGTCTCCCACCACCCCACCCCCCAGCAGAGCAGGGGCAGCCTCCACCAGGCCCCCACCCATGTCTCCCACCACCCCCACCCCCCAGCAGTGCAGGGGCAGCCTCCACCAGGCCCCCACTCATGTCTCCCACCACCCCCACCCCCCAGCAGTGCAGGGGCAGCCTCCACCAGGCCCCCACTCATGTCTCCCACCACCCCCACCCCCCAGCATCCAGGGTCACCCTCCACCAGGCCCCCACTCATGTCTCCCACCACCCCCACCCCCCAGCAGTGCAGGGGCAGCCTCCACCAGGCCCCCACTCATGTCTCCCACCACCCCCACCCCCAGCAGTGCAGGGGCAGCCTCCACCAGGCCCCCACTCATGTCTACCACCACCCCCACCCCCAGCATCCAGGGTCACCCTCCACCAGGCCCCCACTCATGTCTCCCACCACCCCCACCCCCAGCATCCAGGGTCACCCTCCACCAGGCCCCCACTCATGTCTCCCACCACCCCCACCCCCCAGCCACCAGGGGCAGCCTCCACCAGGCCCCCACTCATGTCTCCCACCACCCCCACCCCCCAGCATCCAGGGTCACCCTCCACCAGGCCCCCACTCATGTCTCCCACCACCCCCACACCCCAGCAGTGCAGGGGCAGCCTCCACCAGGCCCCCACTCATGTCTCCCACCACCCCCACCCCCCAGCAGTGCAGGGGCAGCCTCCACCAGGCCCCCACTCATGTCTCCCACCACCCCCACCCCCCAGCATCCAGGGTCACCCTCCACCAGGCCCCCACTCATGTCTCCCACCACCCCCACCCCCCAGCCACCAGGGGCAGCCTCCACCAGGCCCCCACTCATGTCTCCCACCACCCCCACCCCCCAGCAGTGCAGGGGCAGCCTCCACCAGGCCCCCACTCATGTCTCCCACCACCCCCACCCCCCAGCATCCAGGGTCACCCTCCACCAGGCCCCCACTCATGTCTCCCACCACCCCCACCCCCCAGCAGTGCAGGGGCAGCCTCCACCAGGACCCCACTCATGTCTACCACCACCCCCACCCCCCAGCATCCAGGGTCACCCTCCACCAGGCCCCCACTCATGTCTCCCACCACCCCCACACCCCAGCAGTGCAGGGGCAGCCTCCAGCAGGCCCCCACTCATGTCCCCCTGCACCCCACCCCCCTGCCACCATGGGCATCCTCCACCAGACCCCCACTCATGTCTCCCACCACCCCCACCCCCCAGCCACCAGGGGCAGCCTCCACCAGGCCCCCACTTATCTCTCCCACCACCCCCACCCCCCTGCCACCATGGGCAGACTCCACCAGGCCCCCACTCATGTCTCCCACCACCCCCACCCCTCAGCAGTGCAGGGGCAGCCTCCACCAGGCCCCCACCCATGTCTCCCACCACCCTCACCCCCCAGCAGTGCAGGGGCAGCCTCCACCAGGCCCCCACTCATGTCTCCCACCACCCCCACCCCCCAGCAGTGCAGGGGCAGCCTCCACCAGGCCCCCACTCATGTCTCCCAACACCCCCACCCCCCAGCATCCAGGGTCACCCTCCACCAGGCCCCCACTCATGTCTCCCCCCACCCCCACCCCCCAGCCACCAGGGGCAGCCTCCACCAGGCCCCCACTCATGTCTCCCACCACCCCCACCCCCCAGCAGTGCAGGGGCAGCCTCCACCAGGCCCCCACTCATGTCTCCCACCACCCCCACCCCCCAGCATCCAGGGTCACCCTCCACCAGGCCCCCACTCATGTCTCCCACCACCCCCACCCCCCTGCCACCATGGCCAGCCCCCACCAGGTCCTCACAATCCCCAATCATGTGCGTAATGGTCAGCCTCCACAGCCAAAAAGCCCTACCAAGTAACCCATTCACCCACATGGAAATGGAAATCACATGTTACACCCCCAATGTTCATTAAGCTAATGAACCGATGTCCGTCACACACAATGGTTGCAATTGAATGGGAAAACACACAACATGACATGCATGAAACCAATGAGATGATACCACACAGTGAAGTATGCTAACAAAATTGTATTGAAAAAAATAAAGAATGCTAAAGAAAGAAAACAAACTACAATGTGAATGAGAAAAAAAAGCTGCATGTCCGTATAAAAACACAAAACTGCAAATCAGAATCAAAAAAAATTATGTCCAAAGTCAAATGTAAAAAAATCTCCATGCAAAAAAGAACTATGTACAAAACTAACAAGGGTCCATGAGCCCAACTGAACAAAGGAAACCTACTAAAAAACCTACCTAAAAATCAACTACATACAAAAAGTGGAGCAGTGTCCGTCGACTCCAAATCATAATAAGAAAGAAAGGAAACCTAAAACTAAAGAACTATATACAAAGGCGGCGGGCAAGTCCAGCGGCTCACTCCGTGATGTCCCGGGCCAGAGCATCATCGAACTCCTGTTCGATGTCCCGGAGGCGGTCCAGTTCCATGGCCCTGAGGGTCCGCAGGGACGACGCCGTGTCCTCCTCCAACACCCTGCGGATTGCCTCGAGGCACTCGGCCCGCCTCAGGGCCCTCCGCATGGAGTTCTCTGCCCTGACCATTGTGAGCCGCGCCTCTTCCGCCCGCCGCCGCTCCGCACCTATGGCGTGGCCCAACCGCTGCCACATGGAAGACACTCTCTGTCCTGGGTCCCCCTGCCCTCCGGCCGATGCCTGCCCCTCCGATGTCGAAAGCCCCGAGCCTTCATGTCTCCCACCATGTTGCTGCTGCTGCTGCTCTGCCTCTGCCCGTGCACTGCCTCCTGCTGCCTGCACATCCTCCGCCGGCTGGGGTGCACTTGTTGATGTGGCCACCCCTGCTGGACCTCCGACTCCCGACTGTGGCAGGGATGCCTCCTCCACCAGCCTGGCCGCACCGTCAGAGGCAGCTCCACAGGGCACCCAGGTGACTGATGGGTGGGAAGATGGCAAAGAGGACGACTGGCGCGTAGGGGGTCCAGTTGAAGAGGGGGTCGGAGCAAGCCCCATCAGACGGAGGAATCCGGCCTGGGTGACCTGTCCCAGCAGGCTGACGTGGTCAACGAGCCATTCGAGATGACGTGCAGTCTCTCCATGAAAAGACTGCAGGTCACCTCGCATGGCCCGTTGACGCAACGCCACACCAGCCAGGACAGGCTCAACCCGGACCTGGATGGCCACGTCCGCAGGCAGAGGAAGGCCAGTTGACGTCAGCTCATCCCCTGCCTGAAAACGGGTCTGGACGTAGGCATCCCTGCTGGTGCAAGATGATGCAGGGACAGGATCGGGGACAGGATTGCACACAGGCACCTCCGCGGCTGCCTGTGCTGCCTCCTGTCCCTGGTCCTGGACTGCACCACTAGCACCAGTGGGATCCCCACCTCCAGACCCCGTCTCTGGTGCTTGCACGGCCCCCTCCTCCACCAAACCCCCCACCAACCTGGATGACTCCGTGCCACCTTCCCCTGTTGGGCCCTGTGGGGTCCCAGCTGCCCCTTCTGCTGCCGAGGAGTCCAACTGCAATCTCCGCCTCTTGGACCTCCTCCCGGCAGCTGCGGCCTGGGACGCGGCACCGGACTCCTCACTCCCCGACGAGATGACAACACGGGAGGGGAGCCGGGCCTTGCGTCTCCGGCTGGCGGTCGGATCCCCGCCGCTGTGCTCCACAGCACCTTCTCCGCCCTCTTCATCAGTTGATGCTGCAGACAGGGAGAAACAAAACACAGGCATCAGGGCACTGTACAATGGACACATACACGCATGACAGTTGCACATGAGTGGCATTGGCAAACCTCTGACATGTCATCACAATCCCCAACACACATGTCATTGCAACTCGTACACATGAGCCATACCACAGCCATATCGCAACTGCCACCACCATCCATACACAAACAACAGCATCAGCAGCCAAAGGGGAGCCAGACATCACATGCAACACAGGAAGTGCACCACACATGTACACACACCACCACATTCGCATGCATGTCTACACCTCTGCCAAGTGTCGCACTGTTCAGACGGGCATCCATGTCACATCTGCCAATCAGGCTTCCACATCCCGCTGTCACATGCATCCATGTAGCATCACTGTTGCACCCTTGACAAATACACACACATGCACATGTACACAGTGCTCATACATGCAGCCGAAAACCACATACATGCCTGACATCACGGACATGTCTACTTACATACACATTCATCCAAACATGTGTGCACGCACAACTGCATTTGCCATGCAAGCCCACACACACAAGCACCATCCATGTCTCACACATTACAGCCCTCGCATGTGTCAGACCCACGGCCCTGTACACCCGCACCCATACTCGACCCCATACAAACAGATGTGCAACCGGCACAATGCCGAATAATCACCTCACGCACTGCTCACAATCAGGATGCATGTACACTCACCGCTCAACTCCAGACGGGTCTGCTTCTCTAGGACCTGGACGTGGAGCGCTGGGGATATGCGTTCCAGGACCCCCATCTGTTCTTCCGACAAGTGGCCCCGGCGCCCCTTGGCATCCGCTGCCTTCAAGAGGCGCCGGGCCTTGTTCAGGGTCCTGGACCTGAAGTCCTCCCAGCGCTTCCTGACATGTTGTAAGTCCCGGACTGCCACCCCCTCCGCGTTGATGGCAGTCACGATGTCAGTCCAGATCCGAGTCCGTCCTTCCTTGTCGGCGCGGGAACTTCCGAAGAGGGCATCATACTGCCCCAGGACTTGCTCCACCAGGACACCAACTTCGGTGGCACTGAAGCTGGTGCCCCTCTGCCTCTCTGGCCGGGGGTTGTCAGTGGTCACAGATGGTGTTTGCCCCGACATGACAACCCCAGAGGCAGGAGTGGGTGGGCAACTGGGTCCTGGGGCTGGGCTGTGGAGCGATGGAATTCCAGTCGGGAGTCTTCGGTTCCAGCAGGGGTGGTCACAGGAACAGCACCCCTGGCTGATGTGCAGGCAGCAAATGGCAGTGCACGTGGGCAGCAGGCAGTCAGGCAGCAGCAGATGGCAGGTGGGAGCGTGCTCGGGGCTCTGGGGGGCAGTAGTTCGGCCTTCTGGGCAGGAGCGTGGTCTTCTGTGTGCTTACGCGTGGCCAGCTTGGTACGGAGTGATTTGGCACGTGAAAATCCTGCACGTCAGCGTGAAAACCGAGGAAAGGCCCTTAGCGCGTAAGCGCGTCAGCACGCATACGCGATTCTATTGGACCAAAGGCCCTCAGCGCGTAAGCGCGTCTGTGACGTGACACGCACGGGTGTTTCCCACACAGCACGTGATGACAGAGCACACGTGGGAAGACTGCACGTCAGAGTGTCATCGCGTGTAATTGGACAGCACGTCAGAGTCTCATCGCGTGTAATTGGACAGCACGTCAGGGTGTCATCGCGTGTAATTGGACAAAAGTGCGCGTACACGCGATTGGCCTATGTACGTGTATATCAGGTGTGCGCGGACACTTACACACGCAAGTACGTCAGCGCACCTGTATCCCGGTGTGCGCGGGAATTTCCACACGCTATTGGACTGGGTACTGGATTTCAGGGGTGCGCGGGTCACACGCTCGCCTACAACACGCGCAATGCATTAATTTGCGCGCTAAAAAAATAACAAGCTCAGACCCAGGATGAACATACCGTTCCTAGCAGCAGTGGGCGTGGCCTACCAAAGGAGGAGGAGGAGGATAGTCAGGGCCAGAATATTCACACCCAGAACCAGCCTTTTCGGGATGCCTGATGACCAGGTGCATGGGAGGTACAGGTTTCCACCACACATCATACTGGACCTGGTGAGTGAGTGGGAAGATGACCTCACATCACCCACCCTGTGCTCCCAAGCACTCAGCCCCCTGGAGAAGGTCCTCAATGTACTGCACTTCTTAGCCACTGGATCATTTCAGCGGACAAGTGGCATTGTGGGTGGTGTATCACAGGCCACCCAGTCACGCTGCCTACACCAGGTCTTGAACATCATCACTGCACGCCCATCAGTCCGCAGGCACATATACCTGCCCAGAACCCCTGCAGAAAGGCATGCTGCCGCCCTGGATTTCTACGCTGTGGCACGATTCCCCAAAGTGCTAGGTGCCATCGACTGCACCCATGTGGCTCTACGTCCCCCCAGGGCATCTGAGCACATCTATACAGACCGCAAGCACTGGCATTCCATCAACGTGCAGGTAGTATGTAATGCCAAGGGAATCATCACCTCAGTATATGCCAACTATCCCGGGTCAACCCACGACAGCTTCATTTACCGAATGTCCACCCTAAGCCGGGACCTAGAAGCTGGGCGGCATGGCGATAAATGGCTGCTTGGTGAGTATGAATGCCACTGCACATGCATGCATGTCAGATACTGAGCAAGGTCACAACCCCACCAATGATACCAATCACCACCTCCACAGGGGACAGTGCCTACCCTCTCAGCCCCCACATGATGACGCCAATTCGGAACCCCACCACGCAACCCCAGGTAAGATATAACGCAGCCCACATTACAACTCGGGGCATAGCGGAGCGCACATTCGGAGTGCTGAAGTCACGCTTTCGCTCCCTTGACCGTTCTGGCGGGCAGCTGTTGTACGCTCCCCCAGTAGTGTGCAGGATCATAGTGGCAGCATGTGTTCTGCACAACGTTGCAACATGCCGGGGCCTGGCCGTGGACATGGTGGTGCCCCCCCATCCCCAACCACATGCACAGCCGCTGCGCATGGGAGGGGAAAGGGCACGGGGGGAGGCAGCCCGTACACAGCTAGTGGCTAATCACACCCCTGTGGAGTGCACACTGCCCTGGCACATTCCATCTGACAATCAATGATGACTCAACCTGACACTGATCCTGAATGTCTGGAGAAAGAACCGTGAAAACCATATCAGCCTGAGTTTGTTCACCTGGAAGTGTCACAATGTGTGCATCCCTACCCACACAGACACCACCAATGCAGTTTTGTGAAGTTACACATTCAAGCAGCTAAAATGAATACCCACTTGCAAAATGCAACAAGAGGACAGTGCCATGTCAGCCAACCCAACCCCAGCACCGCCACACCACACACCGTGCCATGTCATGCTATTTGCAGGTAAACAAAGTAATCCCCACAACATGACACTAGTGTCACAATGTACAGTGTCCCTATTAGAAACTTGCAACACCTGAAATGCTCACAGTAATGCCGGACCAACAACAAATTTGAGCACGTACTACCATTAACATGACATCACTAATGTTAAATATTAGTAGTCTCACCACCTGGAAATGCCTGCACTCCCGCCACTACTACTGTGCAGTGTTGGCGCCATGTAGAGGTGTAGGTGCACTGCTGCCAACATGGACCACATCTCCAGACTAGAGGTCCTTGTGTAGACATGAGGAAGGGACCTGCAAATTGGGAGGTAGACACAGAAGATGAGTTACACATCAATGCAACATGCAGTGTACAACACAACAGCAATATGCACTAGGAATGTATACACAGTATTGCCTACAGACTGCCCACACAGCTCATGGGAGTCCAACGTCACTGTGTAATTCACTGTCACTTGGGCACACCCTTTGCAAGCCCATGGAAACGGGAAGCAGGAGGGGTGTGTGTGACTCAAACCCAAGCATCTGAACCAAATACATTACAAGCCTGCATGTGCCCAGCCACAATGCAGCGAATGCCCACAGGAACCACGGAAGCCAACAAATCGTCCCAAAAAAATTGGGAATAAAATAAATAAAAATAAAAATAAAAAAAAAATAAAAAATGGCCATTGAAGGGCCCGGGGGGGTTGGGGAGGCCACCCAGGAGGTCCGAGGACAGGATGCACACCAGAACCCACCTGCGTGGATCCTGGGAAAAAAAAAACACCTCCATGGGCTCATGGCCCACACGGCTGCCCTATTGTGGGAGTATCACTGCTGTTGCTATTATCACCCTGTGCAGCTGCATCCGGAGGTGGTTGCACTATGGGAGGCAGCCCACGCAAGGCCCTAGTCTGCTCCTCCATGGCTGCAAGCATGCGGGTGTGGTAGGTCTGGTTCTGGAGGATGAGTGTGCGGAGGTCCCCATGCAACAACTCACGGGATGCCCGGACCTCCGCCCTCGTTGCCTGCATCTCAGCTGAGAGCGTACCGGTGAGACGCTCCAGCTGCTGTTCTGTCCTTTGGTGTGTTGAAGCCTCAAGCTCAACAAGAGTCGTCCTGAGGTGAAGGAGCTCCTGCCTCAGGGCTTCCCTGTGGCCCTGGGACTCAATGGAGATGGCCTCCTGCAGAGTCGCCAGTGCCGCCCGCCTGTCCCTGTTGGACCCCAACATGTCCTCCCTGTGTGACTGGCAGATGGAGTCGGTTGCCTGCTCTAGTCGTTCCATCAGCCTTTCAGGGGGGACAATGGAAGTGGCCACCCTATCCATGGCCTGAGCCATCATCTCGGATGATGCTGCCTGTTGGGTTGCCATACCGTAAATGGATTGCTCCCATGCGGTATTCCCAGGTGGCGTACGGCCACCACGTCGGCGGGCACCACACCTGTCTGGGGCAAGGCGAACTGCGCCTTGCTGTGCCGGCACTGCCTGAGGCTGCAGGACTGCATTCCCCCTCTGATCTGCTGGCCCAGGAACAGGATCAGATGTCGCGGAGTGTGACCCTGCATCCGTAACCACCAAAGGCGTAGCTGCCAACAATGACATCCCCATTGAGGGTTCTGACCCTGGTGCAGGTGGGTGAGACAGAACAGAATCCCTCCCTGGAACACTCACCTGCGACGGCACGTAGGTCTCATCCGAATCAACACCTGAGTACAGCTCGGGGGAGGTGCAGCCAGAGACACCCCTTGAGAGCACGACCTGCAGCACTTGTGGGTTCTCACCCACCACCACACCACGTCCCTCACTGGTGGTTGGTCGGCCCTCGGACCCCTCCTGGGTCTGCACCATCTCCACAACCCCAGCAGTATCAGGTGCATCTTCCCCTGCAAAGACATAAAAACAAAGAAATGGAAACAGGCATTAGCACCATGGCACACAATGAGGGCTGAGAAGCAAGAGAACCAGTACTTGTTTGACACATGTCCCACATGACTAAAACCCTCCCATGCATGCACCCTCACTGCGTATGAAGGGCAGGCAAATGGCACACACTGATGACACCAAGATGGAAGATGAACACATTTTCTGCATGCTGCCTGGCAGTGGCATCACACATTGCCCTGTGATTGGCAGGTGAAACACACATGCCATCACACAGATGGCATGTACCATTGCTATTGAGTGAAGATGGAGAGGAGGGCAGCACCTATTCATTCAGTCCAGTTCCCGCATGTAATAGCTTTTCTGATTCAAACAGGTCAGATTCTTCACCTGGAGCTGCCAGTCCGAAATGGTGCAATTGCACAGGGACATGTTTGAACTAATGATATCCAGGTAACAAAGTCACTCCACTTTACCATAGCCATGTCAGACATGTGACTACAGGACTGCGACATGCCTAGTAAAAGTGGTGGAATGCAAACAATCTGACTAAATGAACAGTGAAAAATCAAGCAACAATGTTGTGGCAAGGTGACACTTCAAGGGCAACTGGCGTGCAGTTGGGCTAGATGTCTACTGTTGGCAGAAGGGATACTGCTATGGCCAAATGCAGCTGCGCAGGACGTATTGCATGAAGCACATGGCTGACCCATACGACTCAGGCGCACACACTCTCACCTGTCACACAAACAGAAGCCCTCACACACACCATGCACATGGATGACACACACATGCATGTGCACTCACCGGACAATGCCTCGTAATCAGCCAAATCTCCCACGCCTTGGATCTGTTCCTCCGTGACGTAGGTCCCAGCGACTGACTCATGTGGAGTGAGTTCCATGTCTACTACTGGATACCCACCTCCAGTCACTAGAGTTGCGGCATGACTTGAGGCCAGCTTACTCTTTGCCCTGCGCTTTAGGTCATTCCAGCGCTTATAGCAATCATTGGCTGTGCGCCTCACGATTCCAAGGGCACTTACGATGTCCGCAACGGTCTGCCAGTGTGCCTGGCGTTGTGCAGGTGTGGTCTTGGATCCTGCAACAATGACCATCTCGTTGTCATATGCGGACACATACTCGACAAGTGCATTCAGTTCGTCATCCGTGAAGCTGGGCTTCCTGTATGGGCCGGACTGTGTAGCCGTGTCTGGGGCATCAGCCTGTGCCGGACGAGCACTCTTCCTCTTCCGCTTGGAAGGTGGTGGTGATCCTGAGTGTCCTGCGCCGCTCTGGACACTAGGGGCAGGAGCCCTGGTGGACTCTGTATCAGGAGTGTGGGATTGCACACTCAGCATGGGAGTTGGTGCAGGCATTGGCTCTAGTGTGATGGTGTCAGGGGGAATGTCAGCAGCATGGACTAGGACCGACACTGTCCGGGCTGGGTGTGTGAGGGCTGGGGTGGATGGAGCCGCAGCTGCCCCTGCAGCCTCTCCGCCCTGCCTACTTGGTGCAGCAGATGACCTTGCTGCCCCAGATGCACGTGGCATGGTGACATCAACGTGCACCAGCGCACGTGTCATAGGCCTGCTGACCTGGAAGTCAGCCATGGAGTCAGCCAGGTCTGGTGCCACAATGGGCTGGTCCAACAAGGGCTGAGCATGGATGGTGTCAGCCACATAAGCCTCAACGGGAGGGGGGGGATTATGGGTGCCCTTGACTGGTCCTCCACACATGGGGGGACAGGCTCACCCTGCAAGTAACGACCACGTCCCCTACCGGATCCACCACGGCCACCACTTGTGGCTCTTCCACCTTTGCCACCCTTACGGAATCCTCGCCTCCCAGCCATGGCACTGATGTTAAGGTGCGTATGGGAGTGGGTGTAAAATATTGTCCTGGGCAATTGGGGGTCAAAGGGGTTGGGTACCAGATGGTAATTGTACCCTAGTGCTCTTGCAAGGCTGATTGTAACCCCTGGGGAAAGATGACGGGTCACGCTACGCACAGGAGCCCCAAAAAAGGGAGATGACGTGCACGCAACCCCTCCTAGACCACGTGTGCAGAAAGAAAAACCTGCACTACACTGTGGCACCCAGTAACACAAGAATGAACGTATGCGTGTCACACGCAGCCTAGAATGACCTCTGAAGGGGTAGGCTACACACGGGGCAAGCACAGATGTTAGATACGTGCGTGACTCACCGTCTGCCAGGTAAAAGAGCGTGAAAAATGAGCGCGTTTGGTTGGCAACACCCCCGCCAAAAGAAGATTTGTACGCTGTCTGAGGAGACAGGACAACAGTAGTAGGGAACACTGTTTGAGGGAACAGGCCCAGGTAAACCAGTAAAAGAGAAAAAAGAGAAAAAGCTGTCAGAGGTAACAGGGAATACGAACTTGAAACACCGTGAAGTAAATCGCGTGTGAAACGACAAGAAGTACAGAATTCACCCACTCGCTCTCCACGAAAAGCACGTACAAGGAAATGGTGTTCTACGCGTACCTTTTATACAGGCCCACACGTCCAGCGTCACTTACGCGGCGTGTACACGCTAGGGCCATTTCCACCAATTACACGCTTTGTCACTTCCGCGTGTAGGGCCATTTCCACCAATCACACGCGATGACACACTGACGTGCAGTCTTCCCACGTGTGCTCTGTCATCATGTGCTGTGTGGGAAACACCCGTGCGTGTCACGTCACAGACGCGCTTATGCGCTGAGGGCCTTTGGTCCAATAGAATCGCTTATGCGTGCTGACGCGCTTACGCGCTAAGGGCCTTTCCTCGGTTTTCACGCTGACGTGCAGGATTTTCACGTGCCAAATCACTCCGTACCAAGCTGGCCACGCGTAAGCACACGGAAGACCACGCTCCTGCCCAGAAGGCCGAACTACTGCCCCCCAGAGCCCCGAGCACGCTCCCACCTGCCATCTGCTGCTGCCTGACTGCCTGCTGCCCACGTGCACTGCCATTTGCTGCCTGCACATCAGCCAGGGGTGCTGTTGCTGTGACCACCCCTGCTGGAACCGAAGACTCCCGACTGGAATTCCATCGCTCCACAGCCCAGCCCCAGGACCCAGTTGCCCACCCACTCCTGCCTCTGGGGTTGTCATGTCGGGGCAAACACCATCTGTGACCACTGACAATCCCCGGCCAGAGAGGCAGAGGGGCACCAGCTTCAGTGCCACCGAAGTTGGTGTCCTGGTGGAGCAAGTCCTGGGGCAGTATGATGCCCTCTTCGGAAGTTCCCGCGCCGACAAGGAAGGACGGACTCGGATCTGGACTGACATCGTGACTGCCATCAACGCGGAGGGGGTGGCAGTCCGGGACTTACAACATGTCAGGAAGCGCTGGGAGGACTTCAGGTCCAGGACCCTGAACAAGGCCCGGCGCCTCTTGAAGGCAGCGGATGCCAAGGGGCGCCGGGGCCACTTGTCGGAAGAACAGATGGGGGTCCTGGAACGCATATCCCCAGCGCTCCACGTCCAGGTCCTAGAGAAGCAGACCCGTCTGGAGTCGAGCGGTGAGTGTACATGCATCCTGATTGTGAGCAGTGCATGTGGTGATTATTCGGCATTGTGCCGGTTGCACATCTGTTTGTATGGGGTCGAGTATGGCTGGGGGTGTACAGGGCCGTGGGTCTGACACATGCGAGGGCTGTAATGTGTGAGACATGGATGGTGCTTGTGTGTGTGGGCTTGCATGGCAAATGCAGTTGTGCGTGCACACATGTTTGGATGAATGTGTATGCAAGTAGACATGTCCGTGATGTCAGGCATGTATGTTGTTTTCGGCTGCATGTATGAGCACTGTGTACATGTGCATGTGTGTGTATTTGTCAAGGGTGCAACAGTGATGCAACATGGATGCATGTGACAGCGGGATGTGGAAGCCTGATTGGCAGATGTGACATGGATGCCCGTCTGAACAGTGCGACACTTGGCAGAGGTGTAGACATGCATGCAAGTGTGGTGGTGTGTGTACATGTGTGGTGCACTTCCTGTGTTGCATGTGATGTCTGGCTCCCCTTTGGCTGCTGATGCTGTTGTATGTGTATGGATGGTGTTGGTAGTTGCGATATGGCTGTGGTATGGCTCATGTGTGCGAGTTGCAATGACATGTGTGTTGGGGATTGTGATGACATGTCTGAGGTTTGCCAATGCCACTCATGTGCAACTGTCATGCGTGTATGTGTCCATTGTACAGTGCCCTGATGCCTGTGTTTTGTTTCTCCCTGTCTGCAGCGTCAACTGATGAAGAGGGCGGAGAAGGTGCTGTGGAGCACAGCAGCGGGGATCCGACCGCCAGCCGGAGATGCAAGGCCCGGCTCCCCTCCCGTGTTGTCATCTCGTCGGGGAGTGAGGAGTCCGGTGCCGCGTCCCAGGCCGCAGCTGCCGGGGGGAGGTCCAAGAGGCGGAGGTTGCAGTTGGACTCCTCGGCAGCAGAAGGGGCAGCTGGGACCCCACAGGGCCCAACAGGGGAAGATGGCACGGAGTCATCCAGGTTGGTGGGGGGTTTGGTGGAGGATGAGGCCGTGCAAGCACCAGAGACGGGGTCTGGAGGTGGGGATCCCACTGGTGCTAGTGGTGCAGTGCAGGACCAGGGACAGGAGGCAGCACAGGCGGCCGCGGAGGTGCCTGTGTGCAATCCTGTCCCCGATCCTGTCCCTGCATCATCTTGCACCAGCAGGGATGCCTACGTCCAGACCCGTTTTCAGGCAGGGGATGAGCTGACGTCAACTGGCCTTCCTCTGCCTGCGGACGTGGCCATCCAGGTCCGGGTTGAGCCTGTCCTGGCTGGTGTGGCGTTGCGTCAACGGGCCATGCGAGGTGACCTGCAGTCTTTTCATGGAGAGACTGCACGTCATCTCGAATGGCTCTTTGACCACGTCAGCCTGCTGGGACAGGTCACCCAGGCCGGATTCCGCTGTCTGATGGGGCTTGCTTCGACCCCCTCCTCAACTGGACCCCCTACGCGCCAGTCGTCCTCTGTGCCATCTTCCCACCCATCAGTCACCTGGGTGCCCTGTGGAGCTGCCTCTGACGGTGCGGGCAGCCTGGTGGAGGAGGCATCCCTGCCACAGTCGGGAGTCGGAGGTCCAGCAGGGGTGGCCACATCAACAAGTGCAAACCAGCCGGCGGAGGATGTGCAGGCAGCAGGAGGCAGTGCACGGGCAGAGCAGCAGCAGCAGCAACATGGTGGGAGACATGAAGGCTCGGGGCTTTCGACATCGGAGGGGCAGGCATCGGCCGGAGGGCAGGGGGACCCAGGACAGAGAGTGTCTTCCGTGTGGCAGCGGTTGGGCCACGCCATAGGTGCGGAGCGGCGGCGGGCGGAAGAGGCGCGGCTCACAATGGTCAGGGCGGAGAACTCCATGCGGAGGGCCCTGAGGCGGGCCGAGTGCCTCGAGGCAATCCGCAGGGGGTTGGAGGAGGACACGGCGTCGTCCCTGCGGACCCTCGGGGCCATGGAACTGGACCGCCTCCGGGACATCGAACAGGAGTTCGATGATGCCCTGGCCCGGGACACCACGGAGTGAGCCGCTGGACTTGCCCGCCGCCTTTGTATATAGTTCTTTAGTTTTAGGTTTCCTTTCTTTCTTATTATGATTTGGAGTCGACGGACACTGCTCCACTTTTTGTATATAGTTGATTTTTAGGTAGGTTTTTTAGTAGGTTTCCTTTGTTCGGTTGGGCTCATGGACCCTTGTTAGTTTTGTACATAGTTCTTTTTTGCATGGAGATTTTTTTACATTTGACTTTGGACATAATTGTTTTAGATTCTGATTTGCAGTTTTGTGTTTTTATACGGACATGCAGCTTTTTTTTTCTCATTCAAATTGTAGTTTGTTTTCTTTCTTTAGCATTCTTTATTTTTTTCAATATAATTTTGCATACTTCACTGTGTGGTATCATCTCATTGGTTTCATGCATGTCATGTTGTGTGTTTTCCCATTCAATTGCAACCATTGTGTGTGACGGACATGGGTTCATTGGCTTAATGAACATTGGGGGTGTAACATGTGATTTCCATTTCCATGTGGGTGAATGGGTTACTTGGTAGGGCTTTTTGGCTGTGGAGGCTGACCATTACGCACATGATTGGGGATTGTGAGGACCTGGTGGGGGCTGCCCATGGTGGCAGGGGGGTGGGGGTGCAGGGGGACATGAGTGGGGGCCTGGTGGAGGCTGCCCCTGCACTGCTGGGGGGTGGGGGTGGTGGGAGACATGAGTGGGGGCCTGGTGGAGGGTGACCCTGGATGCTGGGGGGTGGGGGTGCAGGCGGACATGAGTGGGGGCCTGGTGGAGGCTGCCCCTGCACTGCTGGGGGGTGGGGGTGGTGGGAGACATGAGTGGGGGCCTGGTGGAGGGTGACCCTGGATGCTGGGGGGTGGGGGTGGTGTGAGACATGAGTGGGGGCCTGGTGGAGGCTGCCCCTGCACTGCTGGGGGGTGGGGGTGGTGGGAGCCATGAGTGGGGGCCTGGTGGAGGGTGACCCTGGATGCTGGGGGCTGGGGTTGCAGGGGGACATGAGTGGGGGCCTGGTGGAGGCTGCCCCTGCACTGCTGGGGGGTGGGGGTGGTGGGAGACATGAGTGGGGGCCTGGTGGAGGGTGACCCTGGATGCTGGGGGGTGGGGGTGGTGGGAGACATGAGTGGGGGCCTGGTGGAGTCTGCCCATGGTGGCAGGGGGGTGGGGGTGCAGGGGGACATGAGTGGGGGCCTGCTGGAGGCTGCCCCTGCACTGCTGGGGGGTGGGGGTGCAGGGGGACATGAGTGGGGGCCTGGTGGAGTCTGCCCATGGTGGCAGGGGGGTGGGGGTGCAGGGGGACATGAGTGGGGGCCTGGTGGAGGCTGCCCCTGCACTGCTGGGGTGTGGGGGTGGTGGGAGACATGAGTGGGGGCCTGGTGGAGTCTGTCCATGGTGGCAGGGGGGTGGGGGCGGTGGGAGACATGAGTGGGGGCCTGGTGGAGGATGCCCATGGTGGCAGGGGGGTGGGGGTGGTGGTAGACATGCATTGTTGATCAGTAGTGCAAGGTGACATGTGGGTTGGCTGGGGGGCATGCCCATGGTGGATGGGCTGCCTGCGGGACATGAGCATGGGTGCAGGGTAGTCCCCCGTGGTGTGGGCTGCCTGCAGGGTCCGTGGAGGTTGTGGAGCGTACACCTGGGAGGGCCCACACGGCCAATTCACGTGTGGTACTCCCCAGAACCCCTGAAATACACGTAACCTGCTGTAATCGCGTGTGGAAATTCCCGTGCACCCCTGTAATACACGTACCCTGCTCGCACTGGGCCAATCGCGTGTGGAACTTCCCGCGCACCCCTGAAATACACGTACCCTGCTCGCACTGGGCCAATCGCGTGTGGAACTTGCCGCGCACCCCTGAAATACACGTACCCTGCTCGCACTGGGCCAATCGCGTGTGGAACTTGCCGCGCACCCCTGAAATACACGTACCCTGCTGAAATCGCGTGTGGAACTTCCCGCGCACCACTGAAATACACATACCTTGCTCGCACTGGGCCAATCGCGTGTGGAACTTCCCGCGCACCCCTGAAATACACGTACCCTGCTGAAATCGCGTGTGGAACTTCCCGCGCACCCCTGAAATACACATACCTTGCTCGCACTGGGCCAATCGCGTGTGGAACTTGCCGCGCACCCCTGAAATACACGTACCCTGCTCGCACTGGGCCAATCGCGTGTGGAACTTGCCGCGCACCCCTGAAATACACGTACCCTGCTCGCACTGGGCCAATCGCGTGTGGAAATTCCCGCGCACCCCTGTAATACACGTACCCTGCTCGCACTGGGCCAATCGCGTGTGGAACTTGCAGCGCACCCCTGAAATACACGTACCCTGCTCGCACTGGGCCAATCGCGTGTGGAACTTGCCACGCACCCCTGAAATACACGTACCCTGCTCGCACTGGGCCATTCGCGTGTGGAACTTGCCGCGCACCCCTGAAATACACTTACCCTGCTGAAATCGCGTGTGGAACTTCCCGCGCACCCCTGATATACACGTAACCTGCTGTAATCGCGTGTGGAACTTCCCGCGCACCCCTGAAATACACGTACCCTGCTCGCACTGGGCCAATCGCGTGTGAAACTTGCCGCGTACCCCTGAAATACACGTACCCTGCTGAAATCGCGTGTGGAACTTCCCGCGCACCCCTGATATACACGTAACCTGCTGTAATTGCGTGTGGAAATTCCCGCGCACCCCTGTAATACACGTACCCTGCTCGCACTGGGCCAATCGCGTGTGGAACTTGCCGCGCACCCCTGAAATACACGTACCCTGCTCGCACTGGGCCAATCGCGTGTGGAACTTGCCACGCACCCCTGAAATACACGTACCCTGCTCGCACTGGGCCAATCGCGTGTGGAACTTGCCGCGCACCCCTGAAATACACTTACCCTGCTGAAATCGCGTGTGGAACTTCCCGCGCACCCCTGATATACACGTAACCTGCTGTAATCGCGTGTGGAACTTCCCGCGCACCCCTGAAATACACGTACCCTGCTCGCACTGGGCCAATCGCGTGTGAAACTTGCCGCGTACCCCTGAAATACACGTACCCTGCTGAAATCGCGTGTGGAACTTCCCGCGCACCCCTGATATACACGTAACCTGCTGTAATTGCGTGTGGAAATTCCCGCGCACCCCTGAAATACACGTACCCTGCTCGCACTGGGCCAATCGCGTGTGGAACTTGCCGCGCACCCCTGAAATACACGTACCCTGCTCGCACTGGGCCAATCGCGTGTGGAACTTGCCGCGCACCCCTGAAATACACGTACCCTGCTCGCACTGGGCCAATCGCGTGTGGAACTTGCCGCGCACCCCTGATATACACGTAACCTGCTGTAATCTCGTGTGGAAATTCCCGCGCACCCCTGTAATACACGAACCCTGCTCGCACTGGGCCAATTGCGTGTGGTACTTCCCGCGCACCCCTGAAATACACATACCTTGCTGAAATCGCGTGTGGAACTTCCCGCGCACCCCTGAAATACACGTACCTTGCTGAAATCGCATGTGGAAATTCCTGCGCACCCCGGTATACACGCACACGTATTTTTTGTCAGCGGGTGTCCGTGTTTGTGGGTACCCCTTTGCACGTCATTTGTCCTGGAGGGCCACAGTATAGGACATTCATCATGGCAGTATATAGGTGCTATTTGTTGGCGCAACTTTTGGCGCACATTTCTTACAGCCGCAGAGACGCTACCGCCTGCTTTCTTGTGGCGGTCGTGTTTTTGCCTGTGCGCTGGTTTGAGCGTGCGCTTTTTTGCCCTATTCTATTCCATGAATACGTGTTGTAGGCTAGCGTGTGGGCGTTCCGCGCACTTGTGCCCTGTACTTCCCCCGTGACGCCCACGTTTTGGCAAGTTGTTCCCCATTCCGAGTGTTACGCCCGTGTTCCGCCTACTTTTGTTGCGTGCGCCGCGCTATGTGCGAATTTCGCTGTGGCCTGTGCGATTTTCGCTGTGACCTGGCGCACGCTGTTAGATGGCCTGTGCGCCAACGTGCGCCGCGCTCTTTTTTATCGCACATCCTCTGGTTTTCTCGCACACGGACTTCCATGAATCGATGTGCGCTGCTTTTCGTGCAATTTTCGCACTTGCACTGACTGCGATTTTTGCTATTCCACTGCGATTCGCACGTTTTTGCCCACTTGCGCCGCGCTAATTTCTTCAGTTCCCAATCCACATTTTCAATCCAGCCCTGCCTCCAAGGCTTGGCTGAGCCAGAGATGCAACCTGAGCTTGTTCCTGCCAGTGCAGGTTTCTGTTGATGCCCCAAATTAGCATTCCCTTTCAGTTCAAGAATCCCATTGTCTCTTAGCAGATTCCCCCTCCCAGTTCCTTTCACACACCCCTGCCAGTTTCTCAGCAGAACAGGGGGGAAGATTCCTTTGTTGGGTAGAAGGGATGGAATGTCTTTGAAGCTCAGTGTGGCTAACTTTACTCACTTTTAAAACAGTGTTTAAATAGTCTTGTCCTAAATACAAATTACATTTTTACAAATATATCCACAAATCTCTTAATTCATGCCTTTTTAAAATATAGTTTTGAATTGTATCCACCTCTATTGCCTTTGATAGGAGTTCTTTTCCATACTTAGATCTTAATGTAGAAGTTTAAAAGACAGTATAAGTAAATCACCAGCTTCTGTCACAGGCGAGCAGCGGTATTGCGCCCATTTTTAACATATTTTTCCAAGCAAGCATCCTTCAATGTGGATTTTTCTTCTGATAAATGTACTTCTGATGACATTGTACTTAGGTGGATTCTTGAAGTAAAGTGATGTTTAACACCCAACAGGGAGGTTGGATCTTTTGTGAGGTTTGGGAACCATGATTTTTGCAAATTTAACAGCCAAGGAAAAACTGATTTTTTAAACAGCTCTGTGTTTCTCTTGCAATGCAGGACTGCTTTTTCAAATAATTTCCTTTTTCTCTGTGGGCAGCCAAATGATGGGTTTTGGCAATGGTCTCCTGTGTTGCCACTGACATAGGCAAAAGTGGATTGGCGGCCTATTTTTTGGGTTTTCCTGCACACTTCTGGGTGATTTTTGGCACGCATAATGCTTTTCAGCGTTCATTCTGATGTTCCTGATGCACACAGCGCACAGTAATGTTGCAGGGCCTGGACTAGTGGGTTAAAACATCCCACAAGCAACCATGGCACCAATACCATCCTTATCAGTTGCACATTTATACTCATTTAAGAGAAACACAATATTTGATGTTGTGCCATGCACAGGTTTGAACCAGAATAAAATGGGCCAAGCACATCTTCATGAGATATTTGATGGAGTTGTTAAACAAAAATATTATACTGGTTTTTCAAAATATAGCATAATTTCATATTGACATGCAATTTA